>NW_024879364.1:31865-252550 GCF_018340385.1 Cyprinus carpio
GAATTTTCTTAAAAGGAAAATTTCAACCAAAACCCCTAAAACTAAAAGCCCCATTTACGTCACGTGTGGGAAAGTTGCTTTTAACGCCGCAAAAAAATGTTCGCAAAAAGAAGGCGAAACTTTTATTCTTGCATGTTGTGGGATGCTGTGTGTTCCTTTAGGAAAAGCGAAACTACTTTGTAGTTCACGGGGACTGGAATGAGAACCGCTGGTCAGTTTATTTGTTGTTAACGCCAACTGATCTATAACAGAGAACAAATCAATTTCTAATTTTATATAATGGTTTTTTTGGATTTTTTGGTTGATATTCTTCTTATCGTTAATAAAACCTACATAAAAATTACAGACCTTTCTATTTTGTAAGTGGGCAAACTTATATATAAAATATTTCCCACTGTATAATTTTCAAAAATTGCGATTAGCATTAACCAATTTTAAAATTTTTTTTTTTTTTTTTTATTTGCTTTTGCTTTAATTTCTAGGTTAATCTTTAATTCGGGTGGGGGGAAATCTAAAATTGTGAGATTAAAAAATTTTCAAATAACTTTTTATTTATTTTATTCCAGGCGAACAGTTCCCGTACAAAGTCCCATATTTCAGGCTGCATAGAATTTTATTAAGTTATTTGCGTTTTTTTTGTATTTAAAATTTAAGCTTTAGTCAAGCTAAATGGAGCCGTTTTACAAAAATTTAACACTATTTTCCCTTTAATAATGTAAGAATTCCTGCAATTGCCTGCATTATTCTCAGTGTTGTGTTCTAATTTGGTGGACATTTTAGGCTAAACTTTACAAGCATATGTGTCTAAATATCCCTCTCTTCATTACATACAGCTCGCAAAGTCTGCACCGCAATTCATGTTCGGTCTGGATATGATTTTCTGTCCTGACCCATAAAATAAATGCTATTCTTTTTTTTCGTGTCATGGAACAACTTATGACTTTATTTTTATAGCTTTTTCGGTAATACTTTGTAGTGTTTAAAGAACACCTGTTGTATGACTATATGAGTGTAGATGGTGATGAATGGAGTTATTGTTCTTGTTTTCATCATGAAAAACAAAAATTGGCTGGGAAGTAAGGTTACTGTGGTGATTGTACGCCACAACACACACTGTCCCTTATTCATAAGTTTGTAGGGGTGTAATCCAATAAAGTGGCCTGGGAAGACTGCTGTCATAGTAAAATATTTGTGTGTTGATGGCAATCTGTGAAAAAAAAAGAAAAAAAAAAACGCTCATATGCTGTAGTTCTTGTGCAAATAGCTGTTGAAAAAAACGAGTTAAGATTCTTGCAAAGCTGAATGATCATAAAGTCAGTGGCCTGTGTGAATGAAGTGTTGGCGTTTTTGTCTTCCGCCTGTTTGGTTTCATGGGAAAATTTTTACTGCTGCTTAGTTTGATAATTGGAAAATCTGGTCAGTATTGGGTTTTGATTAGTTGGGTAAAGGTGATAAGTTATTTCCAGCATTTTTTTTGAAAGTATATTATTCCCCCGTATGTCAATTTCTCCTTTGGAATTAAAGACAATTAAAAGTGAAATAGATGTGCTCTATTTATTGGGCTTTGTGCATTAAGTATAACATTGTGTGTAAAAGTTTGAAATGTTGGTTAAAACAATTGTGTGTAAAATAGCACTATTGTATAAAATTTGCAATTCATAAAAACATTCTTACAAAAATTTTTAGCTTTAGGAAAAATTTGGAAATAGGATCATGACATAGACGAGAAATTAATTTCTTTATAAATTGTTCATAAAAACCCAATCATTACCAATAATTTATAAAAAAAGTTTTCACAGTTTGCACCGAAATGTGTCTAATATGTGCATAAAATATTACAATAGGAGCACAGACCTAAATGAATGATAACAATATCATAATTCATTTTCATTAGTTTTTTTAAATAAAAACTGAAAACAGCTTGTGCTTACAAAAAAAATCATTAACATATTAGATGTGGGGGAAAAAAATTTCAATGTTTTGCATTTTTTGCAAAACGGGTTGCGTTCCCTGAAGAAACGCTGCGTGCCCAAAAAAATTTTGCGTTTTCACCACAAACTTTGCCCTGAGAAACTTGCATTCACTTGAAAAAACTTTTGCATTCATTCATAAAACTGTTGTGTTCCCCTGAAATTTTTTTTAGCATTCTCACTCAAAAGTATTGCGTTTCTCCAACATTAAAAACATTTGCATTCTTTCAGAAAACTATCGCGTTCCCCTAAAAAATTTTGCGCTTCTTCGCAAAATCAATGTAGTATAGTTTTGTCCTTCTCTAATATTATTTCCATCACAAACATTTGTAAGTGCACACAAGGTTTCTTTGGGGAATGCGAAAAAATTTGCGAAAAGAACCGTGTCCCTTTAAAAGGACATTTCCTAGGCCCAGCTCCAACCTTATTTTTTGGTTTTCTGTAAAAAAAAAACTTTTTAATTCTGACAATTTTTCTCATTTTTTCTTTTAAATGTTTCAATTTCAAGGAATTCTATTTCACAAAATTTGGGGTTTTAAGTTTGTTATAAAATTTTGGCTCATCAAAAAAAAAAAAAAAAAAAATTGATATGGTACAGGATATGATTGAGCTTCTAACAGAAAGAAGATGTACATCATATGGGCTACACACAAAAAGCCAAGGAGCGCCTTGCCTGCAGCTGCTTCATTAACCTTTCGAGGTTGAAGAGGCTTGACACCCCAACACCCAGAGCGGCCCCCAGACAGACGCCTCACTTCCTTTTGTTGTAAATTTTTCATCCAATGCACTTTTCGAAATGCCTTTTCAGTTGAGCGGTCCGTAATTATCAACCAGGCCCATATCTGGATGGGCATACTCCGAAGAGGAGCATCGCCCCACCCTGCCCGAATGACACATGGTCCAATTACAGCTCTGTCCCGTCTAGAGATACGATTCACTCTATTCCTTCTTGTTTTTTCTTTCCTCCAGGAAATAGCACGAATCCACACTCTCCCAATCAAAAAAAGGGGCATTATGGTGATGAGGAAAACCCTTTCAAGCATCCAAACGTGGAAGTTTCCTTGGGAATGCTTGTGAATAAGATCTGTGGCATGTCAAGCTGCTATCTTTTTCACCATTGAGTTGAGGGGTGAAAAATCCACTTCCCAATTGGGAACTCTTCGCAAACTATGGCAAATATCAACTTTCTTTTGTTGAACAATTTCATCACCTTTTTTTTTTTTTCCATTGTTCACCTACTACGAGTCGAGAAACGTTTTCAATTTGAATTTGGCAACCTTTCGGAACCTTTCTGTCTGTGACTACTATGAGTTGAGAAATTTTTTAATTCAAGCTACGCTCAACTGCGGCAATCGACGCGCAAGGATCACAAAGTTGTCATCGCATAACAACATTCACTGTAATCAGAGCACCGTAGATCTGTCAGCGAAAACTTCTGTCCACGCCGCCCCCCCCAGCCACCCCCAGTGTTGGGCTAATTACTCCATTGGTAAACAGTGGGTTACCGTTCCCCCCTTCCCCCCAAAACGCTTCCTCTACCCTGGCCGTTTCTGGCAGAACACTCTCAAAAGTCTTTGCCTCAAAATTTTTCAGACTCAGATTTCTGTGCATATTTTTTTCACATAAAAACCCGGGTTCTTTACGAGTCTAGACAAAGAGATTTGGCAAGGCGGATGGAGAATCCCATCTCTTTGGTTTAATGCAGTGTGATGTGCATTTACTGAGGGAAAAATTTATGTGTGCGTCCCCGGAGAACCCTTGCGACGTGTGGCGGTTAAGCGGTCAGTTATGCTCCTGCCTGAGGTTTCATCATCCATCAACATTGGCTAGAACACATTTAAGCATTTTTGAACATTCGGGGTTTCTGGGGGCAGGGGTTTTTGGCATAGAGATACAGTCTGTCTGTCTAACTTAAAGGCTTTTTGCCTTTCAGGCAAGGCTTTGCAAAGCCACTATCAAGGTTTGTATTGAAGAACAATACAGTTGGTAGTAATTGTGGCCTAATGGTTAGAGAGTTGGACTTGTAACCCGAAGGTTGTGGTCTCAGTACCGGCAGGAATTGTAGGTGAGGGAGGGACTTTCCACCTACAATACCCACTGAGGGACCCTTGAGCAAGGGACTGAACCCCCAGTTGCTCCCTGGGCACTGCAGCAAAAAATGGCTGGCCACTTCTCCATAAATGCAGAGCACACATTCTGAGTATAGGTTACCACATCGCTTCTAAAGTTATGCAACACATTTTAATAAAGGTGATCATTTCATAAATCATCAGTGTTGCTCAACACACCTTGAGGTCTGTCTAAATGCTGTTCATACCATAGTGTGGTGACTCCCTCCAGTTACACCACAGGACTTGAGGAATCATTAAATCTATTAACGTTCCTGACAGATCACATCTCGACTCGACTGAAGGAAGTACTGCCTGTGGTCAAAGATGGCCTGAATTGGGTCTGTTTGTGGCAACTTTTCACCTACATGTTGCTTTTGGCGCTTTTCCACTTTGTGGTATGCCTCAGCTCGGCATGACTCAGTACAGTATGGCACGGCTGTACTTCCGCAAAAGACAACAAAACTTTTTGGTTGTTAAAAAAAGGTGCGCTCGTTCAAAACAGTTGCGTTCGATCCTTCACAGGCTGTGCTGATTTAAATCTAGCACAGGTAGTGACGATTCTCTCCGGCCAATCCAGAGCGAATCCATGCAGTGGAAAAGCACCATTTGACTTGTCTGCCACAGTCGACAACAACAAATTTCTTGCATTTCTTAAGGAATGGGAGTTGCTGTGTTGGTTGGGCAATAAACCTCTTGAATAGACCCTGGGGGGCCTATTTTTTTCTGAGCATAAGAAACAAGATGTGCTATGCCAGATGTTCCTGGAGAGTGTAATAATATTTTCGTTGGTGCATTGATTTAGTTGTGATTACAGATTCTAAGGAGGTGGACGGTTGGAAAGGACGCTTCTGGCCATGGGAGGCAACCATTGGAAGCTGATTGTTAACTATGCAGGATCTCTGTGTTCCTGGAGACCCCCCAGCTGCACACATCCGCCTGGCAGACACACGCCAGTATTTAGGTGAAGGGGGCTTGATTCCCCTTAGTGTCTGTTCCGCAAATGTGCCCTTCTTCTCCAGGGGTTACAAAGCGTTGACCAGCTTCACTAAGGCCGGAATACACCAACGCCTCCTCTTTCTGTCCATGCTGTGGCGGTCCTTCCTTCCAGACCGTGCTGGCTAGTCCTTTTTGTCTTCTGCCAAGTTTCAAACATCTATTTATGCGTGGCGCGTGTGAATTTGCGTCGCCGGCGGAATCTTTTGAATTCGGCGGTTTTTCATTTGGGGGCATGACAATGGAGCTTTTGAGGAGTCTCACAAAACACTCTAGCCGCCCGCACACATCCTTCCAGGTCCCTCTGAAAGAAGAGCTCATATCCCGTGCCTTTTTTGTGTTTCGTCGCATTCATTCAGATGCTGCTTCCCATCTGCACTTCACGCGAAGCACTGAGTGGGTCGACGTGCTCAGCTGGAATACCGTGCTTGTGATGAATGAAGTTGTTTTTTGGCCGCCTTTTTTGTTTTTTCAGTGTTGTCCAGTACAACAAAACGCCAGCAATGCATATATATAAATATATATACTTTCTACAACCCTATTTTTGTCAGTTAAAAACATTTTTCAGTCTTTTTGCGCATATTTAGTAGATTTAAAATTCTAGTTACCTCAATAACCTTTAAACTTCAAAGGATTTTTCAAGCCAACCTTCGAAATTCAAACTTTTCTGTTCTAGGTTTAAACCATCATGCTAAACATATCACAAATGTTTCAGTAGTTGCAAAATCATTGTTACAAAAACATCTCCCTGGAAAACCCAGTTTTCTTCCCAATGGGATTGTGCCCAGCTGCTTTTAGGGATTTCTTCTCCCATCTGGCATCTCTGATCGGTTCTATTAGTGCACAGACCCGTGGCTTGTGACCTCCTACATGCATAACTTATTCAAAAGTGTCTGGCAGGCATCAGCCAGCTCTTACTTTCTCTATCAACGTCTTTTTTCAACCATTCTCTTGGGGTTCGGCCATGGATTTGGTTTGGGAAATGACTGAATTGGTTGAGATGTAATATTTAATTTCATCACTCAGCGTTGATATCTCCTTACGAGCTTAGTTCACCCAAATACATGAAAATTTGTTTAAAATATACTAAAACCCCTCAGACCATCCGAGATGTAGATGAGTTTGTTTACTCTACACAAAAGATTTGGAGACTTTAGAATTTTAATCACTCTGCCGTGAATGGGTTCCATCAAAATGAACTCCAAACCGCTGATAAAACAACTATAATCTACAAGTAATCCAAAAAGTTGTCTCGTCTGAATAAGAATGAAGCACAGATCAGCACCATTTAAAACCCAACGTTCTAAAAAATATGTGTGTGGATTACTATATTGTTTTTTATCAGCTGTTTGGAGTCTCTCATTTTTGATGGCCACCCATTCACATGCAAAGGATCCATTGGTAGCAAGTGATTAATGCTTAAATATCTCCAAATCTGTTCTGATCAAGAACAACTCATGTATACCTTGATGGTCCTAAAACCTCAGAAGTGGGTTTGCCTGTGAAAGAAACTTACCAACATCTGGTCAGTTTCTCCAAATTAAATTAAAACAAATTTAGTATTTTTGTAGTTTGCCTTAATTTATGTATCTTTGTTTCAACAGACAGATCTTTTCCCCTATAATTGGGCAAAGGATCGCAGGTGGAGTCTCATTTCCCCTTTCGTTGGCTTTTTCCACTAATAACACCTCCCGGGGAATGAGTGGAATGAGGCAGGTTGCATGACATGTACACACACCCTTTCTAGAGTCGTGTCTGAAGAAGACCATCTCTGAGCTAAAATAGCAATTAAGTCATAAAGTTTGAGCAGAGAATAAACTTTACCTCCAGTTTCTGGAGCGGCTGGAAATCGCTGTGGTTAAAATGACTGGGTGTGACCAACAATTACAAATTCTAGCATATCTAGCAAGTTAAAAAAGGGTGTGAGACTTCCTTGTCATTAGTGGATCCCCTTAAACCAATCCTTGCTCTACAAGACAAAAGAACACATGCTCAGGATTTTCACAGACAGTTTTTTTAAAAGTCTTTAATAACCACTGAGCAGAAAATTTGAAACAATAATATTTGGCTTAAATGTCCAAAAAACAAAAAAAGAATCAGTGATATCAAAAATCTAATACAAATTAAGACATTTCACAACACAAAGAAGCGAGCCTTTCACAATAAAACAATGTTTAGCTGGTAACAGGTCTATCTGTGCTGCTTTCTTTGGCTTCAGGCAACACATTCTAAGACGTTTAAGAAAAACACCCTTTGAGTGTAGATGACCGTTCAACAGTGAGGAGGACACAATGTGCAAACCTACTTAAAAAATAAAAAACCTTCACAAATGTTCATACAATAAAAGAGCCTAAATCAAGGCTACTGTACGGCAACATCATTAAGAAGTTTGTAAGGTTTTCGTACACTTTGAAAAGTTTTTGAAGGTTTGGCACAAAACCATTAAGAAGGAATCACAGCTTTAGTAGTTTAATAACCACATTAAAACTAAGCGAATGTCATTCACATTGTACACTACCTACGTTGAGTGACAATAATATTTTATTATTTATATGGAGAAAGAAAATGAAGCCTATTTTAGATAAATAATTTATATATATATGCTTGTTTTTACCCTTTTTTTTGTTGCACTACAGTACTGAGAATTTTGGAGGACAATCTGCTTTAATTACCTTGAAAAAAACCTAAACATCTAAAAAAATATTCTTCTTGTCTTCATGCAAAATAGAATTTTCTTAGTTGTTTGTTTTCTTTTTTTTGGCATTGTTGAATGTTTTTCTTTACAACTAGAACTTTTCTTCATACCACGTTTGTTCTTTAAAATTTTTCATTATGGTAATGACTTTTTTTTGTATTACAGTAATATAATTTTGGGGCAAAATATGTCTTTAATTCCCTGAAAATAAATCCACAATGCAAACATCTCTAAAACCAGCTTCATGATGCAAAATGTAGTTTCTTTATTTCTTTTTTTTCCTCCACATTGTGCATTATTTGCTGAAATTACGGATATTTTCTCATTGCCATAATTTGGTCCAGGATTAAGTGTTTTTTTTTTCTATTAAAATCTGCCATATGTGTATGACTTTACATAATAAAGAAATACAGTTCCTGTTCTTTGGCATTATTGTCATGACTTTTTTTGGCATTACTGTAATGAGAATTTAGGGAGGAATGTGTGCTTTAAAAAATGCCCTGAAAATATCGCCAGATGCAAACTATTTAAAAATAGGTTTCATTTTCTTTATGCAAAATTATAACTTCTTATTTGTTTTCTTCTTTTTTCACATTTTGACATTATTTTTCATAACAATTAAGGGTGTTTTCCTCATTACCGTAATTTGTCTAGGATTTTTAAGTATTTATTTGTAAAAAAAAGGTAGTTTCAGTTAAAATCTGCAATATGCTTAAATACTTAAACGTAATTTTTACAAAATTACATTCTTGCTCTTTGTCCAAGAAGGTAATGAGTATTTTTGCATTAAGGTAATGAGAATCTGCTTTAAAATGGCTCTTAAAAATAATACGCACAATGCAACCCATTTCAAAACAGACTTAATTTCTTATCCATCTTGGGGGTGACATACCAACCAAAACTTGTCTATTAGCCCAGCCTGTCTATTGTCTAGTTACTTTTAAAACAAGAATACAGTGCTAATCAGAGAAGTGTTCTGAATATTCTTGTGAAATAAACATTCCATTTAAAAAAACAATTTCAAAAACAACATTCTATATAAAAAGCCCTACTAGTTATTCTACAATTTTGGGTTCATTTCCTCTCTTTCAAAGAGTCACCCAAGTCTACCTAAACAACACAGTGAGCCCAAGACTTCATTGGCTTAAGTGAGTTACCAGAGGCAACGGTTAATTATTGCTTAATTTATGACTGCGCAGGATCCATGTGAGTGAAGGCCAGAAGACGCTGAAAAGCGTGCGAACCTCAGGCTAAAAATAACCTGTGTTTAAAGAGTTATGTCTAGTAAGTTTATGTACACTGCGTTCAACAATTGCTTTCTGCAAATCTCTCCATCAAGACTGCGGTGTGCTGGGTGGGCTCCGGTTTGCCATAGTTTATTCCAACCCGACTGACCCTCAAGGTCTTGGTTTTCCAGCGCCGAGGTCCATGTGAATGTGAAAGGAGGAAAAGCGTCTCCCCTCCCACTTCCCGTCATTCCCAGACCTATGGGGTGGAACTCAGCCACATTCCAGGGAGGAACGTCGGAAGATCTGAGGACTGGAAAAAAACAGGGAATGAGTTTACACATGTTCACCTACACTCCTCAGATTAGTTGAGAAACTTGAGTGCATCAGCAAAACTATTGGGTAACATTTGTTTCAATTTCAGAAGGGTTTGAAACACGTACTATAAAATTGTTCTTGCCCTGTTAAATGATTCACCCCTAAAACATGTTCACTTGTGCCCTTAATTTCCACTTTCCCAACATGTTTTTCCAAAACCTATAAAAAAGGTTCTTCCTTTAGATGAGTTTTTTGAACATTAGTACTATTAAGAGTGTATTTTATTGGTGCGGTTGCATTAGCAATGAGTAAACCATTTGACTAAAGGTTAACCAATATCTAGAGATAAACAAGGCAAATAAAATCCAGATATATAATATAATCATTTAATGTAATAAAATGAATAACACCATTATTATGAATTAATATTATATAAATTATTATTATTTAATAAGAATAATTCAATTTAAAATAACAATTTTTATTTATTATGTGTGTTTTTATTATTACTTTTTAAAATATTTGATCAACATGTGCATAATAACAATGCAAGATACATCATACAATAATTGAAAAGATAATAACATTACTACAAAACTATATTACTCCATTCAATCATCTACAATTTATTTATTACTACTAATTTATTTAGTCAAATTAAATATTTCTTTTAACTGTATTAAATGTATGTATATAAATATATATATATATATATATATGATATATAATATATATGAATATATAAAAATAGCTATAAATATATATCTGTAAAAACAAAATTTTATTTATTTTGTATTAATTAACATTGTTAAAATTCACATTTAAATATGTATAATGTTTATATATCATTAAAACTGTTTTATTACTTATTACATTTTATTATTATCTATAGATTTTATAAAAATGTAAAAAATATATATTTTATTATTATTTAATATTATTCAAGTAGTTTATTGTAAATAACGCCATAATGTGTTGTAAATGCATTTGTGTGTACTCCTCCGAGGTTAGAGCCTCATTCTCAAGGAAATAACGCGCTGAGGACTGGCTCCCCATTTGAAGCTGATTTAGAGTTTAACAGGGTTAACAAACGCTGTAAAAGTCCAGATAATACTGTGACCTAACTGCTAGAAACCAGCCAGCTTGATCCGTCCACGACCCAGCAGTGTCCTCTTTACACCACAACACACTTCCATGTGTCCACTGCTGTTATTAAAGGCTTGTAGTACCCCTCTTTACCATTGGACATAAAATGATCTTTCTCTAATCAATACTGTTTTTTAGAAACATGATGCATGGAGGGTCAAAAGTTCAGTCTCTAAATTCAAACTGCTAATTCATTTCTCCCATATAGCTTCCTCCTCTCTGGACACGGTGTCTGTTTTTCCGTTGTTGAGATGAATCAACACCTCCAGCAGCACATTAAAAAAAGTACTACCTGAGAGAGATCACAGGTTTCACAAGTACAGCAGCTTCAGAGCCAGTTTATATTTTAAACATAAGCATACCTGTATTTCATACCTTTGTGTTTATTTCCTGGGACGTGGCAGAGACACTTTAATTTAAGATGTGGAGAAGCAGTGATGCTACACAAAAACACACAAATGCTTCGGAGAACGTGAACTTCTCAGTTGTTGCCAGTAAAGTGCTCATCCATCAGCATCAGTGGGTCTCAACCCGTCCCAAAGCAGCGAGGAGAGGTGACCTTTGGAGTCCAGTTTGCAGCCCGGTGGAAATTCCATTAAAGCCGAGTCTGAAGACAGACGAACAAATGCCTGGGATTCAGTCAGCTTGTGTTTAATTAGACTTTTATTGTTGGTTTTCATCACCTAGCACAGCCATTAAACTGAAAAACCTTCTTATTTGTCTTTATTACATCATACTTCATTCTTCCAAACTCTGGCATTTACTACCATGTTTATAAGGCAGTCAAATGTGTACTTTAAAATATACAAAACCTACTTTTTCCAAAGGAACTTAAGGGCTTTGTATTTCAAATTATTGAATATTATTTTTTTATTATGGTGCTAATTTTTACAGAATAAATAATAAATAAAATGTTATTTAATGTAATGTTATTTGGGTAATAAATTATTAGTCAATAAAGTTTTGTACTACTTGAAAATAAATAGATAGATAGATAGATATAAATGTTGAAAACAGGAAATGATAAAAATATATGAATTAAATGTCTTTATTTTTAACTAGTTTTGTACTAGTTTAAAGTATAGAATGTAGAAATAATAGTAGAAATAGAAATAAAATAAATAATAATAATATATATAATCTAAATACTATTCATCGAATCAAATTAGAAGTAATATAAAAAAACATTAGTAAAATAATGCCAAGACATACATAAAATAAATATTTTTTTAATAGTTTAATGGAGTTTAGTTGTTAAAAAATGGTTAAGTGGTGGTTTACTTAAACTTGTCTGGAAATATTTAGTTTTTTACAAAATAATATAATAACTAAAATGTTATTTATTTATTTTGTTTAGTGCTAAAGTAATTTATCACTCACCAATAAATGTATTATTTTTTTAAATGGTGCAAAAACAATTTTCATGATTAATAGTAAACAATCTAAGAAAAATTAACGAAAAACAGTTTTATTTAATTTTGTTTTACATTTTATTATAAAAATATACCAAATACATTTATTTCCACCCTTGGTTTTGGTATCACAGTTTGCTTTTTTAATGCAAATCTAACGTAAATCAATCAATGTGAATAATAAAATATGTATCAATTACAGATTTAATTTCTGCTTATTATAACCCGTTATAAAACTTACTATAATAATATTAAATCTTGTTCTGCAGCACAAGCTAAATTGTTAAGCAATGGTGTTTTGGCTCGTGTGCCTCTTTCCTGAATGGTTCCAGCATATGTAATGAGGGTCGTGGGATGAATTGTATGAACAGCTGTGTTGTAATACACTTCTGCCACCGACTGTATCTGTGAATCTGCTCCTCTACTAACGAAATCAAATCCCAAGCAGCACCTTATTTATTAGGCGGACCCCTTTTGCTTTGCATTATGCTCCACCTCGTCAATATTCTGCAATGTTGACTAATTAGCAAGTGTGTGCGGGTTGTGTTAACATATAAATCAAAAGGCATGACAGTTTAAACCACACTGGCATTTTCTTTTGCATAATTTTTTTTACCAAAAATTAACAAAAAGTCCAGGGTCTTGACGATCTATGAAATCCCCTGGCCCCCTTTTGGTTTAGCGTTTCAGATGGCTTTGTTAAAAGGTGTAAATTAGTAAACATTAGTATTTGACTGTGAGGGTCACTCTGGTCCGCTCGGTGGAGACTAAAAAGCTACCTGAAGGAACCCAGGAACCGACCCTTTGACCTAGATCAGGTGTGTCATACAACAAACAGAGACTCATATGGTGTATACTGGATGAGTGCCAGCCGATGACAGCCTTGCTCTGCATAACCAAAGAATGAGAAGATCTTTGAAAACTTTCCTCCCTGGAGCTCATGTTACAGATTTGGATTACTAGTTTTTTGCCAGCTAGAAAACATTAAAGTTGCCTGAAGAAGGAAAATATAATTCAACTGTAACCATGGAAGATCAAATTCAAGCACAGTGCATTGTGGGATACACAGTTTATAATTCACGTGGTGACAAGTGATGGACACATACCAAATACCTGCAAGAAAAGTATGTTTCAAAAAGTTGTCAAACATAACCCAAGTTTGTCTAAGAAGAGTTTGTGTGGCTGTGATTTCCTGTTAGCCTTCAGGTATTGATGCTCTGTTAGTCTTGAGGGGGAAAGAACCGAATCTGTACTTGGTCCAAATCATTGTTTGAGTAAATAACAGAGAACCCATGTCTTTGCGCTATCCCAGGTTGGGATGGAAGAAGTATACTATGTATGTGTGAGAGAACTGCGTTCCCACCGAATATATCTACACCAAGTCAAAGTCAAACAGTGACTCACAGCACTGAGATGCAGTGCACAACTAGGAATGAAACTGTATCTGTATTTAAATGGGCATGACTGACTGGTAAGAAATTTTCTGAGATATCTGCATCTTGTTGTGAACGCAATGTTCCGTAAAGCCGTACTGAGAAGTTGGTTCGTGGCAAAAGTGAACATCAAGAGAAGGAGATTTTCTCTATTTGTACTCCTCGGCCCCGTTACGAGATGACAGCTTCTGAACCACGTGTGTATTTTTTATTGTTTTAAGCTGCCTGGCCTGCCAAATGTGGCAAAATAATAGCTGCACCCTATTCCACAGTGCCTTGCTCCGCCGTTTCTCACAAAGCTCTTCTGTGCCAAAAAGTCAACAAGCAAATTAGGTGTCAGTTCAAACGAGCGGGAACTCGCACCGTTTGCACTCTCAAAGACAGGATAAAACATACTCCGTCAGCCGCGGCTTTGCAGATCTGGGCCTCTCTTCTGCCTGTCTCCCAACCCAAACCATCTGTTTCATATTGAGGGAAGGGCAAACCAGCAGTTTCCCCTAGGCAAATCCTTCCCATTAATGTGAGCGCTGAGCTCTCGGGTACAAGCTGCGAGTTGTTGTAAACTTGACGAAGCTGTTTTGAAGCTGAAACTAGCGGAGGGTTACTTAAGAATTCTTCAAGGCAAAACGCATTTTACAACGAAATAAAGAAAAAAATTTAAAGAGTTAGATGCCCCTGAACAACTTGAAAAGGTTCCATCCTCATTTCTTGAATCTTCCATGCCAAACATTAGGGCCTCGCTATCTCAAATAAAACACACTGCTCTAAACATCATCAGCCATTATTTGAGTTTCGTTATCTGGTATGGCTACCTCGTGTGTGTCTACGAGAGAGAACAATAAGCCCTGACATTTATTTAAAGAGAAAGACGCGAGGATTTGTAAACCAACCCAGGGAAGCCAAACCCATATGCTGTTTCAGTGGAGCAAATGTGCAAAAAAATGGTACAGGCCTTGCCATAGGCAGAAACTACAAGCATGAACCTGATACTATTCTTGCTGGAAGCATTTGGAAAGCCTGTTGTGCCCAGAGAGATTGCATTTACTCTGTAATTTGTGCTGCACCATTTCCTTCTTTCGAACTATTAAGGAACGAACTTTGTCTTTATTCGACACCCACCAGCATAATTACAATTAGATATTTTTCAAAACAAACAAAATTACTGCTTTATACATCTGAGGGGGCTTGTAGTCAAGGCAAATGTTGTCAATTGGACAGTATCACCGACAGTACTCAACCACAATAAAATACATATTATTCTTCAAGATGGGGAGGTACGTCCAGGTGGCTGACAAATGCTGTTGGGATAAAGCGAATATGGTCACATTCTTGTTATAACTTATCCCATGAGGTCCGTTGACGGGTCATAGCAGTCCACGGTTTTACATCTCTGTGCCCCAAAGTAGCAGCCCGCCGACCAAATTAGAGGCGAGTTCCCTGACGCCACTGCAGTGACAGGCTGATCTCTTGGAAGTCCACGTCACCCAAACTTGTGTCCACTGGAACGTTCTCACTATTGAAAGCGGTACGCGGAGCTTGCAGAGAACTCTGTATCTCCACCAATGACCACAACATGGTTCCCCAACAAACTGTGCGCCTGTGTAACGCACAGAGCTGAGGACAAGTGGCCGGGACAGTCCACCTGTTCTCACAGGGGTCGAAGCACCTGAACCTTAGGATACCTGTCCCTGTTGACAACTAGTCCCTCCGAAAGCAAAGAGTTTGTGTTTTGGCCACTACAACAGCAGCATTGCTCACACCCTCTCGAAGAGGGGCAACTAGTGTCCACTTTGTTGGATTGGGGGTTGTACTGCTCCACTTGTTTTGAGGAGACACAGACGGGGAACGCAGGGAACGACCCCTGCAAGGGATGTGTGTCCACCTACTACATACAGGCTGTTGATCAAGTTCTGCTGAACCATTCCGAATCTAGCGACGAGGCATCGGTGCAGCTTTGGACCATTCGTCCCATGCAAGGGGTGTCGTAGACCCAAACGTCTTTTGAAGCCCATTTTCAGACCCTCGACCACCTGTGACATATACTTTACAGCCAATGGCACAAGCACTACACTCTTGCGAGGGCTAGGAATGTCCGTTTTGGGAGTAATCTCCTTTGTCTTGTGATCAATCATGTATATTTTGTCGCACATGAACGTTTGGCCTCCCTAGAAGCAGAAGAGCTTGGCTGACTTCCGGGGTCGGCGCGCAGAAGGCCTGTGACAACGCCGTCATTTTGCAGATCTTCATTTGCAACGGACAGCATCTTCCACAATCTCACGGCCCACCTTGTTGTCCCCATGACAAGCTCCTCAGATGCAACGTTCTTTAGCAGGTAGGTTTCCCGGGAGAGCAGGGCGAGTCGAAACCACAACGCAGAGATCGGGAAGATCAAGGTGTCTCCTTCCGATGTCTGCTCTAACCCAGTCAATAACAGCCTCGTTACACAATACTTTTTCATCCTCAACCTCCAGCTCCTCACTAAAAACAAGCTCTTGAACTTTATCTTTGGGCAAGCTTAGGAAATCTTCAGTGTGTGTATAAAGATTAGCAAAATTAGCCCAGGACACATTCGCCAAGAAAGTTCATACAGCCTCTGGCACTGATGAGCATCGGACAGAAGCATCATTCCAAGGGCAGTTAGACTGATGCAGATTCTTCTCCAGAAATTCTGCAGCGGCATCACGGATGTCGTGGAACTGGAGCATGTCGCCAGCCTCCAGCAAAGACTCCGCATTTTCCTCGTTAATGATCACCCGGGCAGAGTAGGCAGGCTAGTCTAGAAGGAGCAAAACCTCCGGATGCAAAGAGTAATCAAAGAAGACCACATCATCACCACTACCCTCCATAACACCGCCGAACATGGCCTCAAAATATAGCGGATACACGAAAGCCAGAACCGCCCTGGTGCCCTGGGGGGGGGGGGGGGGGTGGAAAATGCTCGAGTCCAGCACGCAGGACTACATCCGTGAAGACATGACGCTTGCGGAGGAGGTTGAGTTGGATAAGCAGGCTGTTCTGCATGTGATGTCTTGGTGGAACAGCCTGGATGTTCATGGACCCAGAGACGCTTGACCTCGACTTTCGGTTCTCGTGATTACTGACAGACATCTTTTAAACTAGGATAAAAGACAAAAAGAGAAACGATTCCTTTCAGACCCCTTTGATAAAGTATTAACATTCTTATATAATCCATGGACGTTTCATTTGATATTACTCAGAAGGCCTATTGTATCAGCAGGTGTTTAAGAATCCTTAACATATAATTAGGTACAGTGGATACATAATAATTGGGCAATTACACTTGGAACCAACCAATCTCCGTTGGACGGCAGTAAACCCATAATCATTTGTTAAAACAGCAATAAAACATTACAGCTTTTCGTTTACCTTGAGATTGTTCTCCCCTTTCAGTACAAGGGTTAAGGATTAATAATTCTCTTTGATCTCTGATTAAAGTTACTGCTCTTTAGCTATCATTTCATCATTTCATTTTATGCATAAAACAATCCAACACTGCACAGCAGTATGAAACTTGATTGTCTACCGGCACAGTACAACAGTGAATATTGAAAATGAACTTTAAGGAATAATTAGAACATTTATATGTTTTTTGTACCACATTTAAAATATTGTACATAACAATGAATACATTCTCACTGAAAACAACAACCTACCCTTTCGAAAATTAACTTTTGGTGTATGGTGTTGCTACACTAACCATAGTTTAACCTTGGTATTTGTAGTAAAACTGTGGTTATACAAATTGTAATCAATATGCCAAAAAAAAAAAAAAAAAAACATGGTTACTTCACTTTTGAATATAATAAAAAGCTATGGTTAATTTTCTATAGAAAGCCTTTAAAACAGCCACCAAAACATCTCAAAGTTGGATCAACCAAGATACAATGACCCCTGAATTACCATGGTGTCACTTTATAAAATGCTGAGTTTCTATATTTGTTGTTTCTGACAATTACGGCCTTAGGAGAAAAATAACGCATTCGAATTCAAGAATGAATTTTAAAGTAACTTTGGTTACCATGAACAACACCGTGATTTTTTTTCGCGTTTAAGTAACTTTTATACAACAGAGTCTACATCTTCATAATACTTCACTACAAAAAAAAAAAAAAAAAATTAATATTATATGTTATGAGATCATTTCGCAAAGCAGCAGTCAAAGATTCAACTTTTTGTTTAAAGGAAGGTTGAGGCGAGTTTTTAGGTTTTTTCTGAGCAGTAACGTTACAGGTAATCTCTAGACATGTCCGTATATTGTAACATTGTGTTGTAAAACCAAAAGTAGCATGACTTTACCTTATTCCCTTTTCAAAGCACGGCACGTGTACAGAACGCATTCCCGACTTTTAAGGACGCGTGTTACTTTAAGACGCAGACGCTGAAAGGTTTAAGTAGTAACATTTCACGAGAGCTGAGCCCAGTCTGTAGTCTGCGCGCGCTCTCACTGTTACACGCTAGCCGGGGAACATCACTATGGGTGATCAGAGCTGTGAGTGAGCTTGCTAGCGTAGATCCCAGTCGCTCCTCCTCTTGCTGGCGAAGGAGGGATCTTAGGACGCGTTTTAAACAGCATTCAGAAGTGTTTTCGGAGAATGAGCGCTCCGTGCACACAACGTCAGTGCGAACTGATCGGGATACTTGGAAACACAATGCATGGTGGATGCTCATGGACATTTTTTAAAACATTTGGTCGAACGTAAGACCAAAAATAGAGAGAAGTGGTAAATACAGTAGAATAATAATAATTTTAAAAATCAAACAAAGTACCATTTTATGCCATTTATACTACCACCAACAGTACATCGAGTCTCTTTCATTATGGTATTTAGTCGTCAACCCACTGTTGCTTCTTTCCATCACAATTATGCCAACAAGAAGGGCATGTGTTATTCTTACCATCACCCCCATACACTCAGATATACAAACAACACAAACAAACCTTGTACTGCAACCCCCCCCACCTTGTTCTGTGATGGAATGATGTGAACACATCACTTGTACTGTATTATGGTGGGGTGTAAAATTAACTGGTCAGACCCCCTGCCAACACTCAGTGTTAATGACTAATAGAGTCATCAGAGCTTAAACACAGCCGTTACTGTCTCAATGCTCTGTTAAGTATTCTCAAGTCTATATCTGTCTTTCCTAACAAAATCCTTCTGGCAGGTTTTACACTTTTAGCTGCCTGTTATGGCTTTAGACACGTTTAGGAATTATTATTATATCATTTTACTGTATTATTTATACATTTGTTTATTATAAATAACTTCCAACACTGAAGAAAATACGGTTAAAATAAAATAAAATAATTTCTCCAATTGCTACCGTGGGAAAATGTAGCGCCACATTCGGACGGACTTCATATTTGCAACATGCAAAAACCATTAGAAAACACACAATTTGTTATTATAAACAGATATTTGTATCAAAAATGCAAAGATTGCAGAACTAATAAAATATTTATATGCTACATTATATCTTTTTTTTTTGCTTTTTAAAAAAAAATTGCAAAATGCTGACGGCCTGCCGGGCCGAGTAAATAAATAAACAAGAAATCGAAATGATCAATCGTTTTTTAAAATCAGAATATATAGATTGTCGTTTTAAAATGTATCGACGTTAGATTTATTATTTTATTATTGTTATTTATTTTTATTAGTGGTTGTTATTTTTAGTTTTTGACTAAAAAACTGAAAAACTTCATTTCCCATAAGTCAACAGTCAGGATGTTTTTCCAGAGCGCTTCCGGTTCACATCAAGGTTGCAAAATTATCACATGTACCGAAGTAGTCAAACTGCGACACACCACCACGACTTACAATCCGCTGTCACTGTTATTAGATCCATAAGTGTGTAACAATGGACCAGTTTTCGGTTCAGATTTTGTCTTCGGTCCTCCTACGTCTGTGGTGTAAAATAGACGCCACTGGGCACTATAATGGAGCATTAGTCAAAGTTCAGATTGCTGTTGCAACAATGAGCGCAAGAGCTGCTTCTGCAGGTAAAAGTGACTTTAAAGCCTTGTATCTGTTACTACTATGGTAAAAACTGTGTTTTGAATGCGACATGTACTATTACCACAGATGACGTTTTAAAGATTCGTGAAATTAGTATGGTATATGAATATGGTAGCTCTTGTTTGTGCAATACTCGGTAAGCCTACAGTGGTGGAATACAAAGGATCTGAATCATAGGTCATAGGTATTCCATACAAGTATGTCTAATATACATACAAGAACGTCAGACGGATAAGCGATACAGAAAGGTACCATAGTAGGCGTGACCCATAGTAGTGATATTCTTGCAAAAAGACAGTTTGAGAATTCGCCATATCTATATTAGAAGAATTAGTTTAAAAGTACTATACAAAATCGCAATGGGAGGGGCCGATTACCACCACTATAACTATACTATACTATACTACTTATACTAATAAATATTGATTTCTGGTTGTCCAAAGACTAATAAGGTGAAGTTTTTACCAATGAAAATATGACATTGGGCAGTGTTTATTTGCTATCAAGAGTGCTTCAAGTATTATGTAAAATGTAGTAGCAATTCAATGCGAATTCTGGTAAGATGAAAACGTTTTCATAAAAGGGTGGAAAATGTAAATCCGGACAACCAAATGATTTTCACTGTATGATAATGAAGTGCTGAATTACTATTTTTTATTTTATTCTTGGCCAAGGTTCGTACTGAAGGTTTATCATCAACTTATAAAAAACATGATATTAGTGCATACGTAATGGCGTAACCCATTCCTGCATTACAGAGAATGACTGATAAATGCAAGGGAAAGACATTGGACAACTCTCTTGAAGCACAGGTTGGGGAAACTCTGCACAGGAGGGAAAAATACTTCCTATGCCGTTAAACTGTGTTTCATTTAAGAAAAAAAACAACAACATCTTAACCCTGAAATTTGTTACACTTTTGTTTTCACCAGAAATGCATTGCCATGTGTATGGGACGCTACATGGACGCATGGAACACGGTTGTCCCGTGCATATCCCGTCATATATAATTACAAGATTAAGGGAACTTGGGAAAGGGCAGTATTTGATGTGCAGGCAGATGGTGGCCGGTACTACCTCAGTCCTCAGGTTGGTTCTAGTCTGCTAAATTGCACACCCGGGGTTTGTAGACACTTTGGTACTCATAACAACCCATACATCAGCTGATGGCAGTTCAGAAGGCGGGGAACAACAGGTGGGTCTTGGATTTAGACTTACAAGGACATTTTTCATTAAATTTTGCTAGTGTGTTGAAAAGATTAGTCAATCTTAATTTGCTTAAAATGCCAGTGGATGGCCAGGAATGGGATAACAAAATGTAATTTGGTCTCGGGGGATCTTTAGATTCACACCGTGTTTCTGATTCCCGGAGTACCTGTTCGCAGGTGTTTAAAAAAACAATGCTACATTTGGACTCCTCCCCTAATATTTTGTTATCTATTCATTAAGCAGAATCAATTCACCGTGTAGCTATCTGTCTGCCCTTTTGTCATTGGGTGGATGTTGCTCCATGTTCCTGAGTGACCGGCTCACTTTTACCAACTCCGTGTTCCAAAAAAACTAGGTTCTATTCCCCAGAGGGGGAGAATTCAGAGGCGTCTGTTGTCTGCAATAATTGTCACTTCTTCAGAGAGGTAGGAGGAGGCTAAATAGTCCTTCTGCTTTGCCTCTGAAAGATCAAACTCCGTCACCGCACACGGTTGTGGTCGACCCTGGATTAGTGTCATTTGTCTCATTGTAGGGTAAGTACGTAGTAGTACGGTGTTTTAG
Source organism: Cyprinus carpio (assembly GCF_018340385.1). Lineage (NCBI taxonomy): Eukaryota > Metazoa > Chordata > Actinopteri > Cypriniformes > Cyprinidae > Cyprinus > Cyprinus carpio. The sequence continues at coordinate 52,978 of NW_024879364.1, forward strand.
AACTGCAAACCGCCTTGGCTAATAATTGAGTGAGACCACTTCTGTTGGTACACGGATCTGTTTCATGAAATTACCCAATGTTTTCTTGTCCGTCTCAGTACCCCTCCGTTTCCCCTTCAGCCAGTCTGTAGTGCTTTATTTAAATCCTTGAAGACGCTAAATCATTCCACCACGGGAGCATGTCCAGACAGATGTTGTGATAGTGTTCCACCAAGACTGGTTTTATATTGGTTAATGCTAAATAACGTACACACCAGAGCTCCATTTTTTAGTTGATGTTTATTATTTCCACTGGCCGTCCTTTTTGTTAACAGATCGATGTCTAGTGCACCTATTTGTCACCCCAGATATGTAGGAACTGAATATGACACTAAAAGCGCACACGCATACAGCATGTAACGCTGGTAAGCATGGTAGCATTTCTCGAGTTAGATGTGCCAAGCCTTTGGGGCGCTACTAGCATGCATTTTCTTCTAAAGCTGATCAAGTTATGTCAATGGGATCTTTATATGCGCAAACAAACTGTTTAAAAGACGATCTTGGTTTAATGACACACGAGACTTTGGCATTGAGGTTTCGCTTTGCATTTTTGATTGTCGTAGTTTGTACTAGTGTATGTTTCTTGGCTGTTGTTAATGCGATCAAAATCACCAGCGCAACGTGTATTACTGCCTTCATTTTGCTAGTAAAGTTTCAGTTTTTTGATTTGATATGAGCTAGTATAAAAAATCTTGCTCGGGTCATCGATATTCTCTTTAAATCAGAATTGATTGACAAATTAAGTGGCAAGAGGGGGCAAAACGTGATCGACCTAGGATCTTATAACTTACATTTGAAGTTGACAAAAAACCCACTTCAAATGATCATGTATTTGCTACAGGAGGTTTTTAAGCTAAGGGCCAAAAGAAATGCGTGCAGTTGGTTGCGCCAACAGGAGGAACATATCCACGGTTCTTCCTCCGTAAATCTTTACGTTAATAAATGGTCCTTCGCACGATGGTCACAGTGGGGGTCTGCATGGTGGTTTAATCACCTCAACTTCAGCCTCAGAAGGGTGTCATGCTTTCGTACGACGCAGAATGCATTGTTAATAAATACCAAAAATAAACAATTTGTGACAGTACTATAAGTAAGGATCACCTGTTGGTTAGATAATTGTACATTTTGAGTTTAGCACTCTTTCAGTTCCCACTTTTTTGGCGATGTTAGGGATTCGAATCGAGATATTCTCGAGAGAGCAAGAGATAGGAATAGGTGCAAGGACGGAAACGCTAGCACGGTCACTTGTGCGAATGTTATGAGTGGGGTGGGAGAGAATATTTCTAAGATTGTGATTGTTTTAAAAAAAGGCGAGGTAATAGTAGATATCCATTCTAGCTGACAGTCACACGTGATTGCCTAGCGAGGACTTGCATGTAAGACCACACTTGCGGGGACAGCCAAACGGTCCACCACACATAGCTGGATCACCCCAGCCATGACGACGAGAAACAGCCAGGACGCCGGTCTGGGGTTCATTGGCCCCCCAGAGGCCCCCTGAGTCTCCCCTGTAGACAAAGACAAGACCCACTGCGTTCATCGGTGGATTTTGTGCTGGCGGATTACTGTTATGACAGTCATTTCAGAGATGTGTGTGTGTGTGTTACATACAACATCATTGTGACCGATGAGTTAATTTGTACATGGTGGATTATGGTAATCAAGCTTAAGAGGGGCAATGGTGGCAGTCGTTTGAAAGGTAAAAAACCGATCGTTGGAGCATTAAGTATTGTTGGGTAAGTGCAGTGCGAGTCGTCTTCAGAAAGATAGCTGGCGTATTTCCTACTCATCTTCTTACAAGAAGGAAGAAGAATGTGCCCAACTGAGGATTTTTCAGAGTAGGTGGGAATTCAAAGAAAGGCTTTCAAATACTTGGATGTAGAAGGTTGTTGACCCAGACCACTCATAGTGCAACAAGATCAGCGAGGTGGTCAGCTGTCTCACTCACGCATAGAGCCCAACACACATCATGCTGTTGGTCAGTTCCAGCCCGCCAGTTAGCTTCCGGCAGTCCAGCTGATCAATGATATCTAACCTGTGCTTTGTTTGACAGCAAATTCGAGTTATCATGCCGTAGTGTGAGAATAAACAGGGACCTACTTGTGTCAACAAAGACCAGAGTCAAACAAATCATGTCCATATCTTGTTCATAAATTCATGTCCTAGAAGCTTTTTGGGAATAATACTCCAAGCTAGAGGCAGCGCACGCCGTGGGTTTGGGTATAGAAATAAGAATTATTACCCTTTCATTGAAGATTAAATCCTCCATGCAATTTTTATTTGCTTTCTGCTAGAGCCTCACAGTTTGTGGTTTATCCCAGCTGCTGTTTACTTCAGTGCAAACCTCTCATAACCAGTCAACACGTTCAGGTTAGACGGAATAGTAGACACCAAAATGTCAGAAAAAAACTAATAAAAAAATTCCTTGAATTATTTCAAATGCATGGGGTGAGTAGACTTTTCTCACCACACATGGTTATAGAGCACTCTGTTGTGTGGTTGTTTTCAGACTTGGTACTTTGATCTCCATACCCATGATGGAAAGTCTATGTATCGATTCAGGGCACTTTCATGTTTGGTGCGTTATACATTCATTATGAAATGTACTGAAGATTAATCACTACAGTCAAATTCACAGGACGCTCCATTTTGCAAGAACTCGATGGAAAACATGAGATAAGGTTCAGCTTGGTGCACCACTCCTTTGTAATTCGGACGGGGGGAGATTACGCTTTTGCAGTTCGACCAACACTTTAAGGTCATTTGAACAAATGGGGTACTGACCAAAATGTAATAGTGTAAAATTGACTACGTGTAAAGTGTAACTTGACCAACCCCCAAACTTATCATCCTCCCTCCACAGCACCCCATCAGTGATGCAGCATTCCATTATTTTTGTTGGATCAGATATGCCAGGGAGGAGGCAACAGACACACAGTGCTGGATGGTGAAGGATCTTTGAGGGGGCCACACTAGGTAGAATATCAACCGCTAGGAGTTCGCTACGCGAGAAAGTCCTCTGATTGCTGCTATGTGGAAATGAGCAGGTGGGAGGGATGATCCTTTGCCACTGGAATCACCAGAGCACCCACTCCAGACCAACATATGGACCGAGGCCAGAGACTTACCGTCCAGCTGGCTGGGTGGGTTCGATGTCACTATTAATGAAAACACAAAAATAAATAGAATAAACCTTCCCTGTTCAACTCCTTTCCATGATCTGAAAGTGGAGCATGTTGGAGCTATCAGTCATCAATCAAAGGTAACAATACCGAGCTCTGACTAGCAATAAGCTGCACGTCAGGAGCCATTTTGCAATCAACAGCTCGATATAGTGTAGCATCCACAGCGGGTGAGTGGCCTTGTACTGCAGGATCTGCGCCACCCACGGCAATTCACCTCTGTAGGCGAGGTGTACGCCATCTAATAATCCTCTCCTGGCCAATGATCTGGACGAGTCCCCAGTCTACAAAGTAATCAAGTGACCCTTTTATTCTTGTTCGCTCAAGCTAGTTCAATGAACCTTAGTCGGGGGGTAGATGCCATATTTACCTTTACACCAATGAAAACGACCGGCTGTGAGGAGTATGCACATAGATTTGTTTTCAGGGGGTTGTAACCCAGTTTGCTGCAACTTGGTGTCAGTCCGCCGACAAACATAACAGATGAAAATATGCCAATTCTGGCAAGTGTTGCCAAAGAAGACTCTGGGTTGTGAAAACTGGTGGCCGCAGTACCACTCTTTGATAACGGACTGTATCTACACCCTTTATTTCACGTTTCATGCACTGTTAATTATGGCTCCTTAACCTGACGAAGGTCTACTCTTGCTAGTTACACACATACTTTATTAATGTGTGGCCACCACCCGTGCAAAAACCAACGGGAGTTATTTGTAGAGCATGAGGTGCACCATCTCCTAGGAATCAATCCTGGTGGTGCTTGCTGCAAGAGTTCAGTTACAGACCTGTTCCAACATACGCAACAGTTTGTTAATTATTAAATGGTTTTTAAAGATCTGGATCACCATCTAGGGTTGGGCAAAAACTTTGCAGGAAGGTATATCCCCAGACAACAGGAGTTGGGTCACCCCTGTGGTTCCAGATTACTTACCACAGTTTTTCTCATCTGCATCATGGGGCAGCTCACTGACTCCATGGTTCACACTCTGGATTTGTCTTGCTGATGCCACATGTCTCCTGCCACAGTTATAATTACCACTGCAGAGTTCCCAGGAGCCCGGGCTTATAAATCATTACTGAACATGCTCAGAGGATGGGTTCATAGATTTCGTGTTGTGAAATGCAGTGGTTTTAACGCCTACGGCGACAAGTGGGTGTGACCTTGGATTGTTGGTGCGGGTAGTTTTGGTGTAGTACAGAAATCCGTGTGCGGAGAGTTGGGGCATCCGGGATGTAGACCCCATGCTTGTTGATATACTGAGTGGCGCACTTCCCGGCTCCCCAGCTCACCACGGCCAGCCAAGGAAAAAGCGTCCAGGGGACACCCCTACATACCAGAGGGCCTCCGGAATCCTCCAATGAAGGGACCAAAACCACATGTTAAATGAGTTGAATAAGTTAATATTCTGATCCAATACTTTTTTACATCGAGCTCTTTTATGCTATCGCACCTTTACCTGACAAGGGTCCCAGCCTTCCGCTTGAATGGAAGGGGAGACCAAAGAAAACCAGCACACAATCATATTTTGGGTGGGAGAGTGCTACCACTGTATACAGAAAAGACCATTTGTTGCAACCACGTTCGACTCAATGATTACTTCTGTCAATGCTATAGATTAATGTGAAGGTCACCTCGACCTGCTCGGGCACAAAGAAGTGGTATGTCTTAAAACGTGTAGTCTTGAGATAGCCAGACATTTGGACTTGTGGCCCAAAATGGTCTGGTGCTCACGGAATCTTATTTAAGACCAAGGGCTCAGGCCAAAGAAAAAAAGAGCACTGATTGATGACATGTACTAAAAGTGACCAAAGTACAGTTTGTTTTGAGTTTGGTGCAGTTTAAGGGGGGGTGGTACTACCGTTCTTTTTTTTCTTTTTAGGGTAAAATAAAAACAAGAACTACAAGCAAAGGAATATCGCAGGTGTTTTTCCGAAACATCAACCTACTCACTGTTGTACTGATTAAGAGTTCCCCAGCCAGAGGACGATTGCAGTTCTGCCCAGCACTGAAAAATATTGAGAGGATGATGGGATACAGAAGGCTACTCGCTGAACATAAAGAGACTGAACGGTCAAACGGCGTTTACAATTCAACACTTTTGGTCACAATCGCTGTCAGGTGCGTCATTGGTGGATCGTAGCTTGGAGAGATAACCAGGACGACTTGATGTTTACTATGGTGGCTTCTTCCTCCTCTCCATGACTAGATTGGGCTCCCACAAGAGCTTGTCCAATTCTTCTTGGATTGTTTTCTCCTGTTCGGTATACAAGGAAGAACATGATTTACAACTTTATAATTTGTGCCTAAGATGAGGACCTGATGAATGATCGTTGTACCGAATGATAAGCGATCTTTCCTCACGTTTCCAAAACAAGGGCAGCGGCTTGAACAAGCCAGTGATTGTTTGACGATGGATGCCACCACAGGTTATGATAGCCCACGTAGTCTGAGGGACGACCTGACCAGGGTAGGAGCCTCCCCATGAGGGAGATGTTTCACCACCACCAACACGCGTTAGCCAGGGACTGGAGCGTGTTCCACAGGCTGCTGTAATGGTTAACAATCAAAGAACATAAAATAAAGCTCTATTTTTTCTGAAGACAATGCAAGTATGCAAACTCGCAGTTTCTAGTGGTATTTGGCTTGGTTAAATTGTTCTTTCGTGCTAATTAGCATGTTTCTTACGCATTTCAAAGGATATTCTACATTGATGTCTAGGTTTGTTGTTGTAGGTTTATAGATGTTTTCTGATCTCTGAGATATTCTGTTCATTCGATTATAGCTTAGTGGACATCTTTTAAGTCTATTTCGATTTTTTTTTTGTTGTTGTGTTGTTGTTTGCCACATATTGCCTCGTCCATCAGGCTGACAATCCTACGATGGCTGTTAAGAACGATTGTCTCACGTATGCTCCACAATTTGCCCAGGTGGATGGGTCCCTCTGTGGGGAATATTTCACATCTGTTAGCAAACTATCTATTGTTGAAGTTCGAGGATTTGTCATGGGTTTGGCACCAAAACAAACCATGTTACGCCCCCCTTGTCTGGGAAAATTGTTGAGTTGTTGCATTAACAAGCACCACGATAAAAATACAACGTAACCACTACTTTAACTGAGTTTCGATCGTACCTAGAAGTCAAATGTTACTTACTTTAGGGCAAAAGAAAATTAGTATCTTTAAACTTAGGAAAAAGATAAGAAAACTAACAGATTAATAGCTCATTAACAGCCAAGATGGTGACACTTACAGCAAAAGGCTTCATCTGAAAACCATCAGAACACAGTTCAGTTTATAGAAGTACACATTCTGGATTTAGCTTTGTGCTGCAGTCGCATGTACCACAACGTGAATGGTTGTCTCTCAGGACACCTATTGCAGTTAAAGAACAAAGGCAGTCTGGCGGCTACTCTGGTTGTTCAATAAATATGATTCAAACTTGTCAAACAATTATAATTATATCTTGTACTCTATGTCATTCCCTGAGTTCTCATAGAATGATTTTCCCATTTGCCCCTGCGGAATAAAAAAAAAATGTCCAACAATTACACTAATGTACTTGCTTTTCTTTCTTTTTTTTTTTGTTTAAATAGGAAACTGGCACCTACCCAAGAAGGAGGTGATGCTATCTGATATCTCCGCATCTGTAGATCAAAAAAAACGGGGGGACAAACGGGGGGATGGGTTTTCTCCAATTCAAACAGGGGCCATTCAGTCCAGTGCGATGAGGCCCCGAGGTAGGTCTTGAACAAAACTCTCTGGATACACTGGGACTTGAAGATCCGGAGAGACCAAACGTACGAGTTGTCAACAAAATTTATGTTGGCATTCGATAATGAAAGGATTTCACAGACTACTTAATCATAATACACATAATCTCCAATGAACAGGGATATTTGCACCCCCAAAATGAACATATTTATGTAAGAAATTGACTCTACGCTAAACCAGGATTTGGAGAATGCGAAAATGACCAGTGCATTACTCTCTGCAGGTGAACATGGGTGCCTCTGTCAAAAATGAATCCAAAAGCTGATAAAACAACATTACAATAATCCACAATGTAATCCACACCACTCCCAGTCGCCATCAGTTAACGTCTTGTGACCTGAAAAGCTGCGGATTTGTTTGGGACAAACCAAATCCCATCATGAACCGACATTTTAATTTTGAATCATCACATGTGGACAAAATATAGAGCCCATAAATCCATAATAACACTTCCTTAGTAAACAAAAAAAAAAAGTCCATCCCCTTCTATGTAGTAGCTCTTAAGACGTCGAACCTCCTACCTACATATTAGTTGTAGAACCAGTAGGGGAGCACTGGTTTTGGTCCTGGTGCAAAACAGACGATTATTTAAAATAAAAAAATCACTTAAAAAACAGAAAAAAATACAAATTACTTAAATCAAACATTATCTAAAAAAAACTAAACTCCAAGTAAATAAAAAACTACAATAATCTCAAATAAACCAGAAACAAAAAATGATTAGTCTAACGTACTGAAATCAGTGGAATTTATCTTTTGTAAGGAATGACCTGTCTGTAGATAAAGGCCAAGTAAGTATTCAGCTACAAGAAAAAAAAAAAAAAAAGAGTCGCATATACGCCCTCAGACAACACAACAACTCAACCGAACCCCTGCTTTCAGCCCACGCAACATTCCAACGCCGCAACATTGGAAATAACTCAGTCCTTCTGAGTTGGTTCTTTTTTGTTTCATACAGATTGTAAAATGCTTGTTTGATTGATTCCTGATAGAAACGCACTCAGGGAGTAAAACAGATTGCGCTAGACTGCTGCTATGCTAAGCTTAACTTGATCCCAAATTTACTCATTTTTAGAAAGCCAGAAATGTGTTAAAACACTTGGAGTCATCATAGATGACCTGCTCTCCTTTGTGGACAACATAAAGGCAATCTCTGGGTCCTGCTGCTTAATGTTCCACAACAAAAGGAAAATAAGTCCTTTCCTCAAGAACTACTCAGATCCTAATCCAGGCCTGAGTCATTTCATGTCTACTGCAACTCCCTTGCCGGGCCAACTAGCATCTGTCCATCCCCTCAAGCCTCTGCTGAAATGCTGCTGCTTAACTCCAGAATTTCTCATCTTATACGGGAAGAAAACCTTGTGCTAAGAGGTCTCTTCTCAACAGTCATGATGCTTGATTTACAATCAAGACACGCACGCTTGGCTTAATGCTTGCTAGCCAAAGGCGTCACCCTCCCACTATATCACAATCCTTCACGCAGCTGTTACAATCCCAACCAGATACCACGTGCTTGTTTCGCCTGGACCAAACTAGTTTTGGGTTTTGGTTTCTCAACTTGTTTATTAGTTTAGCATGTATAATCAAATGCATGTTGTATTTGCAATTGCTTTAGCTCAGCAAGTGACTGGATGGGCCAAATGTCTCATCACCCAGCATACTAGATGTGTAAATGTGGGCATTCATATGTTGATGTCTTTAGTTTTTGCTTTCATATGTTTGATGGGTCTTATTAGTTTTTGTTTAATTGGAACTGAGCCCATCACTTTGCAGCATTACTTATCACAGATGGTCTTAAATGTTTATTTGGAAGGTTTCAGATCTGAAAGTAAACAAAAATACATAAAACTTCTCAAACACTTTTATCTTGTAAAATCAGATAAAATTTGGTTTTCATGATATAACCATTTTGAAATGTTTATTTTGCACATAACAACAAGCGCAACAATAATCAAAAAAATTAACCTATGTGTGTGCAAAGCAGCAGTGCTTCCAGCAAGTAAAATGCTCTTCATGTTAGTGTACTTAGTATTTCCATTACATACCAACAAGCGCAATAATTATCTAATAAATTACCTTAATGCAAGAAATCTAACAAATAAGCTAAAAAAAAGACCACAAAAGATCAATTGGGCTGTATATTTTACAGTCCTGACTGTACCATTTTGTTCTATAAACCAGACAGTACAAGATCAATGGGCCTGTACTATTTACAGTCCTTCCGTACAAAAATTTTTTGTTGGAATCACTAATCAGCATTTGTGAGCCCTACTTCAAAGTGCCCTCTGAAGCAGGCTCTTCTATTGTGCAATAGCTAATTCACATATTCATAAATGTGTTTTAAAAGTGCATCATGATGCAATATTAATGAGCTTGATAGTAACACTGGTTTTGTCTCCAGTCCAGACACACTAGGCCTTGCTGTCATATTGTATGCTGCTACATGATGAATACGTGTCCCATTTGGAACTATAGAATGCAGCACTGTTGTGGAGACTATATATAGAATGCAGCACTGTTGTGCGGTATCTATCATAGCACAATCTATCTATCTATCTATCTGTCTATCACATACATCTATCCATCTATCTATCTACTTTTCATCTATCATCTATCTATCTATCTATCTATCTATCTATCTATCATCTATCTATCTATCTATCTATCATCTATCTATCTATCTATCTATATCTATCTATCTATCTATCACTATCTATCTATCTATCACTAATCTATCTATCTATCATCTTCTCTATCTACTATATCATTCTATCTATCTATCTATCTATCTACTATCTATCTTATCATCTCTCTATCTATCTATCTATCTATCTATCATATCATCTGTCTATCTATCTATCTATCTCTATCTATCTATCTATCTATCTATCTATCATCTATCTTCTATCTACTCTATCTATCTCTTCTATCTATCTATCTATCATATCTCGCATCTATCTCTCTATCTATATATCTATCTATCATCTATCTATCTATCTATTATCTGTCTATCTATCTATCTCTCATCTATCTATCTATCTGTCTATTATCTATCTATTATCTGTCTATCTATCTATCTATCTGTCTATCTATCTGTCTATCTATGCGGCTAAAATGCTTTTTAAAATGTATTTTTTCATTTACATCTTGTGTACCTGTTTAGGCTATTTCTTTTTCTTTTTATATTACTTATATTCTATTTTATTATATATTCATATTTTCCTATATATTTTTTAGATTGGAGAAAGTATTTTAGCTGATAAATCTGTTTCTCCAATTTTTTTTTTTTGATTTTATCTGTTATTTTTTATTAAGATTTATTTTATAGTATAATTTTATAGTTTCTTATATTTTTGATATTTTGTATATATATTTTCTTTATTATCTTCTTGCACACCTGTCTATTTATAATCCATTATATATATATATATATATATATATATATATATATATATGGGTCTTCATTCACATACATATATATAAACAAACTATTTATTTCTGTTCGTCTTTATTTAGATTTTTTTTTACAGTTTATTATATTTTTATAATTTCTTATATATAGTTCTCTATTTTATTTTTAAATTTTTAACTCATAAGTTTAATCTGCTGTGCAAAATGAATTGCGACTTGCCATTCTAGTCCACCGCTCCTCAGACTTCTCCTGACCTGGAATAGTATTAAGAATTGGCGTGGCTTCAGACCGAGCTCCTCTTACAGACCCCTCTAAAGTTAGCCATCAGTTAACAGACCTGAACCACTGTAACGTGTTTCCCAATAAGCACAAACTTGGGTGCCAGTGCACACTGATAAAATCTGGAAAGTCCTGCTGTTCAAAAGAGCACCAGCAAGGCAAAACACACTGTGTCTTTCATTCATAACTGCCAGAAAACTGCCATCACAAATGGAGGAACCAACAAATCTCAATTACCGCACACGTATTGCATTAAATATCAGAGTGGAAACTATACTGGATCTCACTAGTATATTGATGTACATGTTATTTCCCAACTGAAGTCAATCCTGAAAGGTTACAAGCAGGGTTTGTAGCTGTGCTAAGAGAAAGGTTTTTACTGTGGAAAAACCCTTGTTTCCAAGCTTTTAGTGAAGGTTAGAGTAAAACATGATTGTGTGTACGTGAGGGTATTTCTGCTGTTATACTTGAAACTGTTCACCCAGAAAAGCACATTTACTCTCTCTCAGGACATCCAAGATGTAGATGAGTTTGTTTTTTCATCAAAACAGATTTGTAGAAATGTAGCATTACATCACTTGCTCATCAATGGATCCTCTGCAGTGAATGGGTGCTGTCAGAATGAGAGTCCAAACAGCTGATAAAAATATTACAATATTCCACATGTAATCCACACCACTCCAGTCCATCCGTTAATGTCTTGTGAATAGAAAAAAATGAGTTTGTAAGAAACGAATCCATCAAGATGTTTTTAACTTCAATCCGTTGCTTCCAGGTATTATATCAATTTTCTTCAGAAAATCTCATCTGAATCAGGAGAGAAATATGCAAAAGCACCGTTTACAAGCGAAAAACAATCCGAAATGTTTCTAAACAATTATGTTGGTGGAAATTGATGTGAGAGGAAAACAGGAGAAGGACTTTTTGACTGGAGGAAGAAGTGATGGTTTAAAGTTAATATGTTAAAACGATTTGTTTCTTAAAAACTGTTTTTCCACTACACAAAATGTTAATCAATGGACTTATTGTGTTTTTATCAGCTGTTTGGACTCTCATTCTGACGGCACCCATTCACTCCAGAGGATCCACTGGTGACCAAGTGATGCAATGCTACATTTCTGCAAAATCTGTTCTTGTAAAGAAACAATCTTATCTACATCTTGGATGGCCTGAGGGTGTGTAAATGTTCATTTTTGGGTTTAAAATACCTTTTAAAAAAATGTATGCATGTTCTCAACAATAGCAGAAAAACAAACAGGAAAGGGTCCATAACGGTCTTTAATCTTAGTAATTAGTTTTGTGAGTGTAAAACATTGGAGACAACACCACAAAAGTAAACAAAATGTTTTCTCGAGGCTTCTCAGAACTGAAGACCTTCAAAATACAGTTTCCATTTAGATTATACAAAGACGTTCTCTGAAAGCTTGCTGAATGTCCGACTGTTTTGTGTGTGTACAAAGCCTTCTGAAAAGGACCCTTTAAGGTACAGGCATCTTTGTTTTTGCTTAATTTAGAAATGGTTACATCCCAGATGTTTTTTAAAGCCCAAATAAAAAAAAACGACACTAAAAGAACCATTAGCATCATTTTCATGAACAGAAAACATGCCTTTAAAATTCAAACCATAATCAACACACAAAAATATGCAGTTTTAAACCAGAAACAAACCCAACCCAAAAAACTTTATCCTGAGTCAAATACAAAATGTATTTTTTATGATTTCAGACCTAAAAAAAAAACATGTTTTTCTTCACCGCATCTACAATGCAAAAAAAAAAAAAAACCGTGAATATTATCCCCCCTGCTTTTGTGAAAGGGTTGGGGAATGGCTTCCTCCGTCCTGTGGCAATCAGACGCTGGTCCCTGCACAAAACCCAAACCGGGCTGCCTGGTTCTTGTCATTATACTGATCGTCGGGATGCGAAAAAGGATTGATGAGGAATCATCACAACGTTCTAAATAAAAATGCAAAAAAAAAAAAATTTATTTTAAAAAAATACAAATATATAAACTTTAAATTTAAATAACGTTTTTAAAAAAAACAAACATTTTAAAAATAAAAAAAAGCATTAAAATCTTTATAAATGAATATTTTTATTTAATTAAAATCGATTTTACCTCGCATGTATTCAGGGTCCCACCAACAAAAGATTCAACAGCGGGTCAAAGCCTTTTAAAATCCCTTGTGAAAATGGGGAAAAAATAAAATCTAAATTCCAATGTTTTTTAAATTTAAAGCACAATACAATGTTATTACTTTATTTAAACCCCCAAATTTATCTTATAAAGCAAGGTCTACCTTACGACCTCCTTGGAACTTTATCTATAGGGTTTGCGAGTATTTCGAAAAACAAAAATACTCCCTTTTTTTTCGCCCTTTGTCCTAAAAAAAAATAATAATTAAAAATATTTACAGGCCTTTTAAATTAATAAACGGAATGTGTTAGCATAAAAATCAAAACACAAACCCATTAACAAAACCGCAGGCCTAGTGTAAAAAAAGAGTTTTAAGGAGCACTAAGCATTTGTGTGTTAGGGTTTTTTGAAAGCCATGCGTCCACAGAAGCGTTTAAAAAATGAAGGCGAGGAAACGTTCGCGCTACTCACCGCCATGTTCAAAACCCTGTAGCCCCGCCCACCTGCTTTGGGTTTGACGTTTTGCCTCCGACCAATCCAACACGCGCCGGTGAGCCCTGCAGAAAAATTTAATTTTATATCCTTAAAAACCCCCCGGATTGAGTTTAAACACGATTTAAAGATTTGCATCATTTTTTAATATTTTTAAAAACTAAACAGCGAAATAAGATCATAGCGGATTGGTTGGGTCGGTACATCGGTGAAAACGGACAAAGCGGGGGCGCAGAAACAAACCCAAAAATGATTCATTCACAGCGTCAAAAACCAAATAAGCGCGTTTTTTTGGATTAATATCGTTTTAGTGGTTTTATAGAATCGAGATGAGGGAATTTGCTTTTTAACAAGAGGTTGGGTGCTTGTGAAAAATAAGAACCGATGAGGGGAAAAACCGTTGTATTTTAACAAAATATCTTAAATGTTTTTTTTTGGGTTTATTAATTGTTTTTATGTCAAGTGTTTTGTTTTGGGGCTTTAGGTCTAAATGTGTTATTTATTATGTTTTTCTTTTTACAGACGTTCGTCTTGTACATTTGCACACCCCATCATCAAATCCTTTCCTAGAAGGTGAAAATTATCTTTTAACATCTTTAGTTAGTATTTGCGAATGTTTTTTTTTTGATTTGATTCTTTTGTTTTTATCCGCAGGATTTGGGTTTTGTCGCGACAGATATTCTATTTTTCTTTTTATAAACCCTTTCATATCAGAGGGGAAAATTTTCAAAGGGATTTTGACGATCATCCTTTTTTTTTTTTAAAAATTTATTTTTTTTAAATAAATGTGCACTTTTTTAGTGTAAAAATCATTTTTCCCTTTTTTTTACAGTTTAAAAAATCAAAAAAGGGCTTTTAAAAGGACTTCAACATTTCCCCCAGAAATTTATAGACTTGCTTTAGCATCATTTTTAGAAGGACAAAAACCCCCGGGGAGAGTGTCTGGGTTTTATATCTCCTTTTTAAAGGGGATTGGCCCTTTAGAACAGTTTTTGTCTTTTTGTGTTCAGGTTTCTGTTCGCTTCTCGCGTTGATCACAGTCCTTTAACCTTTCATTGTGGAGACGAACGCTTTTTAAAAACCTCACGCATCTCCTCTGAAACTGCTGCCCCGGTTAAAAACGGATATTAAAAATACCTGGCCCCCTGTCTGTCCCTGAAAGGGGAAGCTCATCACACAGACTTGGGACTACAAAAGGGGTAATATAATTTTTCAAATTTTGCTTTTTTTTTTTGAATGAATCTTTAAAAAAATCTTTTATTTTACAGGGGGAAAGCAGCGTTTGGGAAAAGAAGCTGAAAAGATGAGGGAAAATCTGCAAACAGCTAAATTATGACAGCAATAAGTCACTTCAAATTTTAAAAAAAAACAAACTAATTTAAAAAAAATTTAATTCCAAATCAAGTTTTTTGGTTTTATATCTCTGGTTTTTTACCTTTTTTTCATAACCCCACTGTCTTTTCCTAATAATTTTTGATCAAAATGAAAATCAATGCCAGTAAATATAAATTAATAATTTTTTGCAGAAAATTAGCGAAAGTGGTTTTTCTTTATGCAAATGCGTAACTGTCGGCCCGAAAATTTTGTGCAAAGGGGAGTGCACCTTAGTCTTAGAAAAATTTTTAAAGGGTAAAATTCCGGCCCTCAAAAATGGCTTTTCATTTGAAAAGAAACATGTAAGTTGTGGCAACTCACCTGCATTAAAGTGCTCATACAAAAGATAATACAGCATTCAAACCTGACAACTGCTGCTTTTTTTTTGGTACTCACAATATCAACTAATTTTTTGCTTTTGTAAAGTCAAAAAAAACGTTCCCTTTTTGCCGTCCTCTGTGAAATGGGCTGCCCAAAATGAAAATCCGTGTACGATTTGGAAAACTGAGGCTTTAAAAAACCAACCCGCAAAGCTACAGTACTGTGAAAAATGTTAGGGACTTGTAACATGTGAAATGTAAATTTAGGTGCTTTTAAAAATTGTCCTAAATAGATTTTTTTATCAATTAAAATTTGTTAAATAAATCAAAAACCCCTTTTTTAAATTTTTCATTTGTAACCTTTTTACATGCATTCGGCTACACATTATTTACCAGTTGGGTTACCATATGGTGCATTTCAAAAACTTTTTTTCGTACATTGCCATAGTTTTTTCAGGTAGAAGGTTTTTGAAACGTCTTGGGGATTTTCCCCAGTCTTCTGGATTTATCTGTCTCCGTTTTTTTCGTTTTTTCATCATCCAGCGGAAGGATATAGGATCAATCTTTGAAAAACAAAAAAAACCTCTGGATTATTTACAATTAAAGGAAAAGGGTGTTTGGAATGTAACTGAATTTCCTACGGCACACTACGCAAAAGACGAAAAACGATTAAAACCTTTTTTATTTTTTTTTTTTGGGGGAAATAATTTGCCTTTGCCAATATTGTATGAAAATAATCCTTTTATCCTCTAGACACTGTCTGAGAAAAATCGAAATGGACAAGCCGATCGAATGGCGTCCCAAACAAACCCCTGTCCCGCGCACAGCAAAATCACAGTGAAAATGAAAAAACCCGGGGGTACCAAACATCCATAGGCGACACAGGCATTTCAGGGTTGAATCATTAGAAACTTTCTCTTCTTTTTTTTTTTTTTAAATTATATTTTTCTTTATGTAGTTTTTTATTTTTTTTTTTTATTTGGGGGGTTTATATTTTTTTTTTTTGGTTTTTTTTTTTTTATTTTTTATTTTTTTTTATAGTTCTGTTTTTTTACTAATTTTTTTTTTATCTAATTTTCATTATTTATTTTTAGTATTTTATTTTTTTTTTTTACTTTTTTCCTTTTTTTGTTTTTTTTTTTTTAGTTTTTTTTTTAAAATAACACCCAATATAATATATATATAATTATATATATATATAATATCATATAAATTTTTATATATATAAATTTTTTAAATTAAATTAAAAAATTTTTTTGAAAAAATTAAAAAAAAAAAAAAATATCAGGAGAATGCTAAAGTTCTAAAAGTTATTTCATTTTCTGTTTTAAAAGATACAAACCCCCTCTCCCGCACGAAATGAAAAGCCGCAGGGAACGATCATTCATCACAGAAGCACCCGCCCCCAAACCCAAAGTTCAGCTGGAAACGGGCCAACAGGGACTCATCGACAAGAAATCAAAGGACTCCCCCAAAACCACCGGCTGCGGACCAAAGAGGTGGGGGGCCCACAGCACAAAAGGGTGAGCGCTTTTCCCCCCAATTTCAAAAACTTTTCAAAAAAAAAAAAAATAAATATATAAAATTATGTTAATTTTTTTAATTAGATTATCTCACGTATTTTGGAATTAATCTAGTTTAAAAGGGGCTCATTTAAATTCGCCGAACATTCAAAAAAGTCAAAATTATTTTTTAGTACGAAAGCGGCTGCACTCAAAATAGTAGTTTACGACACTTTTTTCCCCTGGCATTGTTGCCCCGACATTTTCGCTTGCAAAGGGGATTTTTGGGTTTTGGGTGGGCTTGAGACTGGGGGAACCCTACAGTAAACTAATTCCACATTGCAAAAGGTGCAAAAACCTACCCTGTTTCCACATACATCAGTCGTATGCGTTTCTTTTTTTTTTTTACGCACCCATGTAAGGATTCCACTTCACGCGGTTGCAGTCCGTCTGGTTCCAAGAGGGGTGGTCTTGCGTTTACTACCGAGTCTTTTTTCTGTGGGGCATGCGCTAAATTAAAATGAAGCACATTTTTCGCGGAAAAATTTTCCCTGGTTTGACAGGGAAATGCGTTTTCACAATAAATGAAACTAATTAAGCCTACGTTTTCACACGCAAACAGGGTTTTTGGCAGGTTTAAAACAAGAAAAAGACCCCTTAGATAACGAGGAAACATATAAGGGGCCCTTGCACTTTTAGGGGGCAGAAAAACAAATTTCATTAAGAACCTTTGGATTGTTTAAAAAAGGTTAAATGCAAAAAGGCAAAGAGTCACTGTTTCGTCATGGTGCTTTTAAATTTTTTAAAATTTGCGATATCCCAAAAAGAAAAATGGCTAAATTTTTGGGGAAATGTTTTGCCCCTTTCTTGGCAGTTATTTTACAAAACCCCGAATCAAATGCAGAAAATATGTTTTTTTTATTACTTTCAAAATAAAGTCCCATGACTAAAGATTGTTTCTGCGTGTGGTTTTTTTTACGGTTTGAAATATAGAATAAGAACAAATATTGGTTGTGGGACTAAAACAGCCGTGGCTCAGTAGCCGGAGCTGCAAAACGCGTCCTGTGTGATTAGCACAATGAGTCCATGCTCTTCTGCACCACATACGTAACGCAGCACGGACTGATCCGCACTGCAGCGGAGAGGTGTGAAACAGCGGTGGAGTCTTGGTCGAGGCGGGTTTTTTTGGGGGAAGCTTTGGTAATTTCAAAGTGGCATACACGCGGTTCGAGACCCGGTCTCGCCCCTACAGTGCAATTAGGCTAGGGATACATCGCGCTAAACTATCACGGAGGAACGTCTCATAGCTATGCGTAGTATAGACCCAGCTCACAACCCAACATTGGAATCGATTAACGTCGATATTTTTTTCATCGCCCCGATAAAAGGCTCACGTTAAAACGCAGCACGTTAACGCCGATAACGGCCCACCACATACTAATATATATGTGTATATAATCTGTAGTATATTTTATATATATATATAGTATATATATATATAGATCTTATATATATATATTATTATCTATATATATATATAGATATATACTATATACTCTCTCTCTTATTCTCTCTATCTCTCTCTCTTCTATCTCTCTATCTGATATAGATATATATATAATCACGATAAGGATATGTATCATGAAAAGTGCTGGGAAAAATCGATGCATCGGTGCTTCTCTCTTCCAGTGATGATGGACGGATTTTGAGAATTTTGAGAAACGATTCTGAGCGTAGTTTTTTAACCAGCTGCGGAAGATGTCGCTGAGTTGCTTTCTAGACAAAACACCCGTACCGTGCCTGACTTCCAATTCTACTTCACCAACACATACACAATCAAACCCTTCTGTTAAAATACTCCTTTCATTAAGTTGCGAAAGGTTGAAGCGAATACAAGGTACATTTCGCGGGCTGCATTGCAACAGATGTGCGGTGAGAGGGACGTGAGCTTTGGTTTGATGTTACACTGGAAAGTGTGCAGTCTCGCCCGTCTGCGATTTGCTTTACAAATACTCTACGAAGTCATCATTTATGGGGTTTGGAAATACAGTGGTCTCTCATATGGTTATAAAATATGAACCTCCCTACCAGACGGCTGCTTTCAATTTCAATATTGACGCGCACTTTGGTTTTGTGAAGGACTGCTCTTGCGCATGCGGCTTGTGCGCGACTCCATGAAGTGGTTTAATGCAACTTGTGTCCAAAATGGTTTTATGAGGCAAGCGTAATGTATAACAGAGAGTTAGTTCTTAAGGGATTTACGGGACAGGACCAAACCACATTACTTACTTCTAATTTCAAAAAGAGATCCATTCGTGAAGGCGTTTAATAGATCTCCTGCTGTTATGATGGTCATAGTAAAAAAACAAAACACTAAAGATGAAGAAAAATCACTCACAGTTCTTGAATAGCAAACGTTAAGATAATCTTAAAACTGAACGCCCCTCCTTTGTTTGTTGTTTTGTATATGTTTCTATGCTCCTCTTTATTATTTGCTATTGGTTTGTAAGTTTAGAAGTTATATTAGTATAAAATTCTTAACATATAACTGTTTAAATGATTTTTTTTTCAGTTTGTGATTATTTTAAAAAGTATTTACTTATGTAAGGATATGTAAATGTAAGGATTGTTAAGTAAAAAACTAATAAGACTAATTTATAATAAAAGTATGTATTTGTCTGTTTATATACTTTAAACATTTGATAAATGTATTTGACGTAACATTTTAAATTAAGTAATAATTGAACTCTTAATACTAATGTCAAAATATTCTCTTAGTGGTGTGTATAATATGTGTTATATAGTGTATACACCCATATATTATGAAGAAAAATATATGTGTGTGTATATATATATATATAAAACTCAAGAGGGTTTTATCAATTTTTTTTGCATTACAGAAATGAGTTAAATGAAAATTAAATGTCACCCAAATTTGGGAAAAAAAAGTATTGTTCTTTCTTTTGTTTAAATATAAATTTTTTTTAAAGTCATTTATATATAAAAAAAATATATAATATTTGGGGTGAAATATGACATGGATGTCACTTTAGTATTTTTTTTTAAATTTGTTCTTTTCTAGAATTCTGCGAAGGAAATGTTTAAAGTAAGCAACTTCAGATCAGCAAGTTGGAGGCCACAGTGAGATCCCTGTCGGAGGAGCTCATCAAGGTTTGATCCATGTGAAAAAGGTCAATGATTTCTCCAGTCCAGTGAACAGTCTCAACAGACATCATTTCTACAATTGCAGGCGAACGGCATCATCAAGAAAGCTCATCGGGGGATCTGAAGAAACTGATAGGAAGATCAAGGTGAGAACACAGTGACGGTGTCTCAAGAAAAAGTCTGCAGGAAACTACAGAGAAACTGCAGCGGGAGAGCGAGAGCTGAAGGACACCCAACAACAGCTCCGAAGGAAAGAGGAAGATGTACCGGCCTGCTGCCACAATCACTCAATCAGTAATTTATGCGTTATTTTGAACATTTTCTTCAATTTGCATAGTGAATTACATAATTTATTCCTTATCACATGGATTCCATAGATTTACCCCGTTGGAGATAAACACTACGTTTGCATAGTTCTTGCCCCCTTATTTTTTCAACACAATCTTAGTTATATTGACTTTCTTCTTATTTTGAACAGCCTTGAATACCACTTTGGAAGTAAATAATGAAAACTTTGTACCTTACGGTGATGTATATAAATCAACAAATGTTTAAAAAGTAGTTAAATATAACCAATTTGTTGTTGTTCGTAATAATCAACCTTTTGACTATCCTAATAACTTTTTGTAACATTTATTTGATTTATTTAGTTTTATATGTATGACACACACCTTTAGGTATAAATTAAAGGAACAATAGAAGCTACAGTCAGAAAACTGGACGGAGCAGGGAAGGTTTAAAAACATGAGAACGGTTGAGTGGTTTATTATTCGCTCGATATTTTTTTTTTTTTTTTTTTTTTTGTTTTGTTAAGTTGTTTTTTGTCCTAGTGTGATTTATTATACTTTTTTTAGGGATGCACGATATATCGGGTTAATTGGATGATAAAGGGTTCTTTTAATATATGTTATCAAATTGATAAGAACATTTTGCGATATAATTAAAGCGATAAATAATTGCATTATTTCCTGCAGAGACACTTCAGATGCGCACTGTTCACCATGATGGTTTTTAATTGCTTAAAATATTATTGGAATCACTTCGAAAAGTTAAATACAGTGAAGTGGCAAGTGCGGGCAAGTCTGTATAATATATAAGAACATTACGTTAAATAAATGTTATGGGGAATCTTTGTGCGCCCGTTGTTAAGCTCCGTTGTGATGTAGGCCCTATGAAATCGTTTTATTTTTTCCTAATTCGTTTAATTTTTTCCCAATTACTGTTTTTTTCCATTTTAATTTTTCTGGATTCTGTTTTTCCATTACATTTTTTCTCAGCTCCCTTTGTAATAGTTAATTAAATTGTGTTAATCAAAAAGCATGTGTAATAATTAAAATCATGTACCTTCTACATTTCACATAATTTATAAAAAAGTTTAACAAAAATTTACGTTAGGCCCCCTATGACTGTTTTATTTTTTTCGTACCATATTTTATAAGTGTTATACAATTCTGTGTAGCAGTCTAATTATTTGAATGCATATTTGTAAAAAAAACAAAAAAACAACTTTACTTATTCAGTTTTTCCATAAAGTATTTTTTTCCTCTCAGAAATTCTGTGTTGTGTATTTAATTTGTCCTGACGTTATCAGTGAAGCATAAAACATATTTAATTTTATCTTTTAATTCTGAACATTAAGCATCTTTTTTTTGGAGAAAAACAAGGGGATGGTTAATCATGAAAAATATAAGGTTTGTTTTTTTAGTAGTAGTAGTAGTAGTAGTAGTAGGTTTGGACAGTACAGGTCAAAAGTTTGGAAACTATTATATTTTTTGTAAGTTTTTGAAAGAAGTCTCTTCTCCTGCTCAATCAAGCCTGATTTATGTGATCCAAAAATACAGAAAAAACAGTAATTTGTGAAATATTATTATAAATTAAAATACTAGTTTTCTATTGAAATACTTGTAAAAAAAAACTTAATTTATTCCATGTGATGCAAAGCAGGAATTTTCGCATTTACTCCAGCCTTCATGTCACATGTAACATCCAGTCTATAACATTGATAATTTAGAAAATCATTCTAATAAGTCTGATTATATGAGTGTTGGAACAGTTCGGCGTCTAATATATTTGATGAATTAAAAGGTTAAAAAGAAACTGCATTTATTCAAAATAAAAAAACCAAATTCTAATAATATATATGCTAATAATATATCTTCTTTTAAGTTCACTTTTTTTATCAATTTAACACATGCCTTGCTGAATAAAAGTATGATCTGAGTTTTTTTTTGTTCATCTGAGTTTTTTTTTCTGACCCCAAATTTACTGGACCAGTAGTGTATATTGTTATTACAACATATCTATCTTTAAAAACTAGCTTCTTTTTTTTTTTTTTACTTTATTCATCAAAGTCATCCTGAAAAAAAAAAAGTCTAACATGTTCTGGAAAAAATATTAAGCAGCAGAACTGTTTCCAACTTTGATAATGATCATATATAAGAATGCTTTCTCAAGATCATGTTGATAAGTCCTAAAACTTCAGCTTTGCATAACAGAAATTACTGATTGTCTGCGCATTCATAACAGGAACACGCAGAACCTGCAGGATTCATATTTAATAGATTTTGCGGCTAATATTACAGATACTGTTCTATATTGTGATTTGTTTAAGGTAATGACACTTATTTAGTTTATTAAAAATGACAAATTTCTGTGCCATTTCCGGTAAACGTGAATTCCGTTTTCCTTATGACTGGAATTCCACGGATTCTGTCTGACTTTACAGAAATCATAGAAGCCTTGAATGACCTCAATATGTTAACTTAGTTGCAGAATCACTTGTGCATTTGAGTCTTTTTATGCCTATAGAAGTTTCATATTATGTTTATGTTGTATAAAATATGATTCTCAAATAAGCATACTTACCAAAGCGCTCAGTTACCTGTGTTCATTCTGCTCTTCAAAAGAGCACGCGCTTTAACAGAAATTTGTGCTGTTTGAACAAAATGGCTGTTATTTAAGATACTCCTTTTTCAACATCATTTGATATATATATACATAACAAACCACTGTATTTTTATCTTATTCTTGTCATCAACAATATGGTTAATAATGATTCATTATTGTTGGTGCGGAGCTATTTCGTGTTAAATTTATCTATAGAATCATGTTGATTTTTTTTTACACGCAGGTAATGTTGTCTAGAGACTTTTTGCATTCTTATTATTTGTAGGCTGCTTTGTTTGCTTTGTGAAGGGTTTAAGTGGTGAGGACTTTTTTGTATCAAGGGCTCTCAAAAATTATATAAAAATTTGGATTAGATTTATTGGCAACATATCGTTATCAGTTTCATATATATAAAGAATTATAGGTTATCGGCCACAAATTTTCATATGGTGCATCCCTAATTTATTTAGGTTTTATATATTATTATTTTATTCTCATTTTTTTCTTTTATCACGCATTTCTGATGTGTTTTTTTTTTCTCTTTTTATTTATGATGTTTTTTGTATTGATTTTATTATTGTTTAATTTATATACTTTCACATAATTTAATAATTTTTTTTTTTTTTTTTAGCTCTTTATTAGGTATTCTGTTTATTTAAATTTCTGTATTCTTGAAGTGAAAATTTTCAAGGCATTTTTCTGCTTTTCATATTCTTCAGAATAACTTGGTAAACAAGCCGCTGAATGAGAACCAGTTCTCTCGAGAAGCAGGAAACTGTCGGAATGTTTGAGACTCCTTTGATGCTAGGTTCTCTGAGAAACAGGAAGGTTCCTCACAATATGTAATTACTCACTATGACTGAAACAGGTTTTTTCTGTAGATGTAGCAGGAAATCAAGGCGTAAGGATCAGTTTGATTGTTTGCATTCAGATGGACTTGTCTTTTGAAGTGATGTAGCTGTCTGTCTTCTCTAGCTGGATAGCAAAGGTTTCCCTGTCTTTGGGACAGGGTTTCCCATACTCTACGATAAACTCCAAATCTCTCTTCCTCTTTCCTGTGTGAGCTCAGGACCTCGCTCGTCGTCAGCGCCAACAATCAGCGTATGGACCAAGCAGGCCTCATCTCTCCTTTTCTCTCTCATGTCATCTTATTTCTGCATTATTAGTGTATTTTATATAGTTTGCCTGTTTATTGTAGTCTCTCTCACACTAAAAAAGCCCAAATTTTTTGATTTCTTTTGTGTTCAAAACTTAACACAAGGTGTCCACTTTTTTTATTTTTGTTATTTGCTAATGCTTTTTCGATACGATTCTGTAGTGTTTCTTCGCAGTTGACGATAAACAACATTTTTGGCAAGTAACATTGTATTATAGAAGGATTGTGGCTGGAGCAAATGGAAAACTGGTGTTTTGGCTGCCTTGTTCAGTCGAGCTCTATTTTATTAAAGAATAATACATAAAATGCTCATATAAAGATCATTAAAATATCAATATTTTGTGAATAATCAAACAAATAAAATGAAAAAATATTTAAACATCAAAAAAAAAATCAAAAAACAAAATACTGTACATTACTGTAATTGTGTAGGTCCTCTTCATGAAAACAGTCATCCATTAAAGGCGTTGCTGTTCGGTTGTAAGTAAATCTTAAAGCTTCCCTAAATGACTCTACTTTCGGAAAGACAAAAAAGTGTTTTTTGCTTTATGTCTAGGATAAACACAGCATCTCGCTGGACATGCTGCTTCAACATAACTGCGTTACTGAAACCGTTCTTTCTTTGTGTGAACATTGGGCTGATATGCAATATTTCACTAGTGACGTAGAGATGTTGGGGGGCCGTGTGTAAAGAGCCGTTGTTAAAGGGGGCTGTGGCAGAGTCTTAACTTTGATAAAGAATATCTCTTTGGATTTGAGACTTTAGTCTTTGCAACTTCAGGGATCTTATCTATGCACAGTCAGCCTGTAACATTCCAAAGAGAAAGGAAAACTAGAAATCGCATCATATGACCCCTTTCTAAGCATAACATTTTTATAACATTACCATGATTTTGTGAAAATATAAAAAAAAGTTTTGTCAAACATTTTCAAAAAATACAATTTTTATAAAATTTTTCATCAATAAATTCCCCTACATTTTCTAAAAACAATTTTTTTAATCAAATTTATCACCATAATTTCATGAAAATATTAAAACTGTATTTTTCCAAATTGTCCCAAAATGTTCTCTTTTTTTATTATTTTGTGAAAATATCAACCCACAACACCATTTTCAAAAATGGTTGTTATAAACAATTTTCACTTGATTTGTGCAAATTATATATTGTTTAACTTATAACTTTTTTTTTCTAATTTTCCAAATAAAAAAAATTAAAAAAAATTCCATAAAAAAATGAAAAAATAAAAAATTAAACCAATTTACCTAAAATCATAAAATAAATTGCCATATATTGTTCGGACAATGAAAAACTGAATTCATTGACTGAGTGACCTAAAACAGATGTAGCGTAGCATAAGCATGCTTCGTGTTTGTTTAGTGACAATCATGCTTATGATGTTGACAGAACACTGTGAATCTTTTTAGGTCCAGTTACCCCTATGGGCTAAACATTCAGCAGCAGACGTGAGTCCCAATGCACTAGTCCCAGCCTTCTAATAAAGAGAAGTGAGTCATCTTTCATGTTTACTTTCCTGTTCTCTGAAAATAAAGGGCCTCTGGTGTGGGCCGGTTATCTCTGCTCATAAAAGCGGAGGGCCGTTGGTCTGGACTCAAGTACTTTGAGAGACGAGATGAGAGCATCCCCTACGCGGCATTCTACCCAGCATGCATCTAAATAGAGGCCAAACCACAAAATACTTTTTCCCTAGTTATTCTTAATTTCTAGAAGGTTTTTCGACCATTTATTAAATATTAAATATTTTTATCACAGAAACATCCCAAGCCTTTGAACACAGCTGGAGCAAAACCAACAGCGTCCGCAGCTTCTGCGTATTTCCCGGGATGACGAACAGCAGTGTATATACACTTCATTCATCCTAAGTTAAATGTGTGATGCACTACTAAGATGGGAATTCATTGCAAAGGTTGTGCAGATGATATTCTTGTTTTAAAAGTATTCATAATTTATAAAAATTTTATTTTAAATACATTTTCACTGTGCTACTATGGAAGACCATTTGCTACCACGAATATGAAAAACAAATGTTTTATTTGAATAAATAATTGCATTTTTTTATCTATTTATTATTTTTTTGCAGACACAGGGCTTTTCCCCGCAAGTCATTGCTCGACAATTCGGACTTTTGACTTGCAATTCTGAGAAAACTGTGAGATTATAGCTTACATTTGTGAGGAAAAAAGTTCAATTAACTTTTTATTTTTTCATTCTGTTTTTTTTTTTTTTTTTTTTTTGGTGAAGCCAACAGGAATTGTGAACTATAAAACTCAAAATTTGAATCTTTTTTTTTTTTACTTACTCTGTGGTTTACAAGTGTACAAAGAGCTCCTTGATTGCTTGGAGATTAGCATTAGTGTGGGACTAATGTATCATGATAATGGTGCTAAGTTGGTCCTTAGGTCTGTGGTTGCCTATATAAAATGTATTTTCAGTGTCTTAAAAGTGATTTCAAATACATGAACTGTCTCTGAACATGAACCTTTGCCAAACACTCAGAGAGCTGCCACTGTATATCCTCAAATAGTGGTGTATTCTTATGCTTGGCAATTTAAGGTTAATAGTAAGATTTAAGTTCTTGCTATGGACGACAAAATGTATTGGACGGGTTTTTTGCTGTGTAAAGCGGTTCTATTAATTCATGTGTGCAATTTATCTTTTTCTCTTTATGTTTAATACAGGAATTTTTTAAGGGTTTTAATGGATTGCAGTTTGGCTACGTAATTGTTCAGCTTTTTACTGTGTGGATAAAATAATGTAGTTTGAAAAAATTGTTCAGCTTTTTACTGTGTGGCTTTGTGGGCTTAAAGTATAAAAAACAACCGACACGATCACCATACATCAAACTTAAACTTTTATTGGAACGCATGTTTAGATCTTTAATATGTTAGACTTATTTACAGTGTTAGGTCAAAAAAATACACCAGGTTTTAAATTATATGAAAATAGTCTAGCACAACAGAACACAGAAAGTAAAAAAAAAAACACACCCTGATTCAGAGCGGAAGGAAATATTTTACAGGAAATAATATCATAAATATCCAAAGCACACAAAATATATGTCAGATTAACTCGCCTGTCTTTGGTCTCAATAATATATCCACTACATTTGGTCAAATGTCGACACTAAAATTAGCCGTATCTGGCTTATGAAAACAAAAAAAATACATGAAAGGCCACTGGAAAATTTCACAATGTCATGGCATTGCGAGTGCTTGGGGAAAAATTACTATTTTCAAAAAAGGGTTTTTCACCAGGCTGAAAGCAAAATCCAGAGGAAGACCGTACTGTTCCTTTCACACTGATTAGATCAGCCTACGTTTTTTTACGAAAGAGTTATTGTGTCTCAATCTCAAGAGTTCATTTAAAATTCACCTTTTCCGTCAACAACACTTTTAAGTGGGAAAAAACCCCCACGTTCTAATGAAAAAAAGAAAACAGGTTTTCAGCTAAACAGGAAAAAAACGAAAAAGAATTTTTGGAAGCTGTCACAATCTTCCACTGGGCTATCGTTTGCGAATTGAAACCGAACGGCTTTAAGGCCTTTCACGAAAAGCTTTAAAAAATCCGTAAAAATTATCCGTAGGTTCCCCTAACTAACAAACTCGTGTTTCCATAAAACCGCAGAAATTTTTTATAGCAAAACCCTTTAGTAAGGGTCTGGGCCTAAAAACCAAAATTTTATGGATTTCCCCAAAACGTTTATAAACGCTTAAGAAAATCGCTCTGTTAATTTAAATTTATAGACAACAACTTTTTAAAATTTTTTAAAACTCAAGGGTTTTAAAAACCAATTCGAAAAAATTTTTACGAAAATTCTTACCTAGGTTTTTCCCAAAGTTTTTCCGAAAAATTCACCAAAGAAATTCGTCCAAAAAGTTTAAGAATGGTTTTATGGGAAAGATTTGAACAATTTTTGTTGAACGAATTTAGCAAAAGTTGGGGGGAAACAAATTCCCCCAATTTTTCCATCTAAAAAACTTTGGGTTTTTCAAGAGTACTCAAATTTTTTTCAACCAAAACCTTGCAAATAATTTAGAACAATTCACACAAATGCGTTAACTGAAATCTTACGAACGGCTTTACGAAGACTTTTTTTAAAAACGAATGATGAATTTATTCTTCGTGAAATTCCGAAGAGTTTTAGGGAACAATTCTACCCTTTTAAATCAAAAATTTTTTTTCGAAAGGGTTGCATAATTTTTTCAAGCAAATTCTTTCAATAGGGCGTTTTAATATTTTTTCTGCTTTCGTTTTTTGAAAGAAGCCGTTTTTTGTCATTGCATGACTTCTGATAGAGGAAACACTGTGTTCGGAAACATTCTGACCAGTTTAAGTCCCGAGTGAAAATAGGTAATGAAGAACTAGCAGCCAAATGGGCAATTTAAAAGAAAAACAAAAAAAGGGCCAAAACAAGTAATAAAAAAGAATAAAACAAGCCCTTGAAAAAAGTGCCTTTGGACAGAACCATTGTTTAAAAAATGCCTCCTTTTTTTCATTTTTTTTAAAAAGTGGGGCTTATTGGTGATTGCAGGCGCTCAGTCTTAACCTTTGGATTTCCTTTTTTCTGTAATTCCCCTAACCTTAACGAACAAGTTTTGGGTTTTTTAAACAAAATTCGCAGGAAGGTAGAGCTCCAGGGTGAGATGCCGTGCCTCCGATATAGCTTTACATTTCAATAAATGAAAATAGCCTCCATGCGCAGTTTCTTCCCCAATGCGTAATGGGGGGCGTGGCCAAAATGGCCACATCGAAACTCCCAATCCACGTTATTTCCTTTTAGAAGGGGCTCTTTGGCCTCTCCGGTGGGTGGGGACTGTGCGGGTGTCCGTGGGGGATGTGTGCTTTTTCCCACCCTGCCCGCACGAGTCCCCATTATGGGGGTTTTCGGGAATGAAAAGCGCCACCAGGAGCGCCAGCAGCACAGAACCCCGCCCCGAAGAGGAAGGGCGGTCCCGGGTTTATTGCACTCTGTTAGAGGAAACAATGAGCGGGGAACCCCGTTACGCAAGTCAAGAACTTTTCTCAAAACTGTCTCGTGAAGGCTATTTAAAACAAATGTTCGCAACAAAACTATGCTGATGCTCTCTATAAACTCCTTCACCCTACTGAATAAAACACTATTGTGATAATTCACTCATTTTTACATATGGATGAATTGCTTGGATTATGAGTTTTGGATTGTTGGATACCATGATTCTGGAATTTCCCCAAAAAATTTTACACAAATTAGATCTGTTAGAATTTTGCAAATAGTAAAAAATATATTACATTTTATTTGACTTGAATTATTTTACGAGCAATTTACAGAGTTGTTACCAAACAACTCTTTCAAAGGGGTTTATTTTTTGTTTTTTCAAACAATTCTTTTTTTCCGAGACGAATAACAATAAGTTCTGCATTTTACATTTACACAAACACTCGTTCAGCGCAAATTTTACGAATGGTTCTACAAACAATTAACAACAAAAACAAGATTACAAACATTCATGCAGAGTTTTGCAAATAGTTTTATGACAAAAAAATTTAAAAAATTTAAGTTTCTTTTCCTTAAGAATCGTCCTATGAAAACTTTGATCAAAATCTTGCACATAGTTTTAAACTATTTAAATTAATAGCTTGACGTCTGAGAAGTGTTTTACAAGCAATTTACAAATTGGGTACCAAACAATTCATTGTAGCTATTCAAAACGTTGGACAAACTTCACAACACAAAAATTTGCAATTTATGAACAATATTACACAATTTTGCCCCTAGACCTAGGAACTGTGAGGTAGGAGTTTTTATTGTTTGAATTGCAGTTCATTTCACGGTAATCCAAATTCTGTTCAGAGGAATATGATGAAAAACGAGTGTCTAATGGCCCCACGGAAAAAAGTATATTTTAAACTCAGTGTGTGTTTAATAGCATTAAGACTCGAATTTTAAAAAAAACTTATGTGTATTATTATAAAAAAACTAATGTAAACATTTTAAACAAACCTGGAATTGCCGATAAACGGCACAATCAATTGTAGTTCCCGTATAGTTAATGGTGTGCAGGTTTGACTTAACTGGTGGTGTCGGTTAACCCGCGTGATGCTTGTATATAGGGTACTTTCTCTGGAACTTGGCCAAGCGGACATGATCAGGGAAAGATGTAGAGAATTGAAGCCATAGAGGGCCGCCTGGACAAAAAAACAGTTACACAGCCCCTACGTATGATTCCCGTAACCATACCCTGACCCACGCCTGCAGACACACGAGCGTTAGCAGGCTCGGAACTTAGGGAATCAAACCGTGCATCTATAACTTCATAAAACTCCAAGAAAAAAGCAAAACCTACCCTGGTGATCCGGCGATCAGCTGTGACGGAAACTCAGGGCGCTCAACAGCAGGAGGAACGTGAAAAAGTTGGACATAGACATAGGCGGGCAACGGCTTCAAGCTGCCCCACTATCATTCCGCTGAGTGGACTGGCAGCAATGCAATTGGACATTTCATTAGTAGACTGTATAATTCAATCTGTTTTAATAATTCCCTGTAATAGGCCAACCAGTTCAACCCATTTTAACAATGCACCCAAGACCAGTTCCTACATTATGTATTTTTTTTTTATATTCTGTTTTACATTATTCTCACTGTCTTGTCTTTATCAGGTTTTATAGGTCCTTTGGACTTACCACGGCTCCGATCCAGAAACCCGCTACCAGGCGAGCTGCCGAATCTGAAAAGACACAATCCCAGCAAAATTGTGTCGATGTTCCCGATGGACCGCATTAGTAACTTAATACAACCGTCTGTAGACAGAAAAAATAAACAAAAAGAAAAAAAAAAAGTCACATAACTTCATTCCACAAGATAAAAATAAGGATTTAATAGTATGTAATAGACAGAAAACAAAAATACTGACAGGGTGCAACCATAGGACAATCAATCCTAGAACAGCAATGAAAGCCTGCAACACTTTCAGGGTGAAAATCCCATTATCTGGATGAGAGGATAAAACAATAAAACGAATTTTGATAAACAGACTTGCCTCAGTAAACACAGTTAATTAAAAGAAAGTAGATATTAACCACAGAGATAGACGAAATCCCTCCTTGCCCTACCTGTTGCGATAGAGGAAGAAGCTGGAGTATTGCCCACTTCAGGGATATGACAGGAAAAACTGTTAAAAAGGACGAACGTCGAGTCCTGGCCACCCTTCCTCAAAGACTGTACGAAAAAGAGATTGATGCTCAAAACCCAAACTGTGTGGGAAAGTCTTTTTTTTAAACACTCTTCAGATTTAAGAATAGTTCTTTTGTTCTATATTTTAAATTTTATAAATTTTTTTTAAGGTAATGGGAATTTTGGACATTTAAATTAATTATTAGTTATTTTAGCCCAACCTTTTAAGATTTTAATTTAACCCTTAAAACTTTTTTAAAATTTTAAAAATCAGGGGTAAAGCTAATCTTTAAAATACTTTTGTATTAAAATGGGTTTTATTTTTTTGGTGTTTTAAATGTTTTTAAAAATTGCTAGTTTTTAATACCATCATTTGTTTTTTATTTTCAAAAATTAAAAAAAGAAAAAAAATTACATTGGTTTTTCACTCAGACACTTCTCTATTTGTAAAAAATTGCACACGACGTGTTGTACTAATGCAGTTTGAGATTAAAAAAACGATTTTATTTCGTAATAAAATAATAAAAAACATTTAAAAAAAAATAAACTTAAATAAAAAATTGTGTAAAATAAAACAATATAAAAATTAAAAGCAAAACTACAAAAAAATTTACAAAAAACTTAAAAAAAATTTTAACATAAAAAAAATATAGATTTAAAATTTAAAATTGAAAAAAGGGAAATAAAACTAATTTAAAATATTTAAATATACACAAAAATAAATAAAATTCAAATGAACTGTTTTTTAAGATTTTAAAAAATAATATCATGACAAAACTTCAGATTCCAACTTTTCAAACTTGAACATTAAAATTAAAACCCAAATTAGACAATGGAAAAAAAAGCGCACCACACCACCACATTTATTTTTTCGGCTGCCCATTTAATTTTTTTAATCGCGATCAAATTATAAAGCAACAATTACGTAACGTTCAAAGCGGCAGTTAAACTAAATCCATAAGCTATTTCGGGGTTTAAAAGCGTTTTTTTTTTTCTTTCTTAAAGGGTTTTTTTTTCCCATTATTTTTAAATTTTTGTTTTAGAATAAAAATTTTAATCCATTATATTTTTTCTTTTTTATAATTTAAAAAAAGAAACCAACCCATTATATTGCATTTGGGCTTACTATAGAAAACATTCAGTTTTCAGCTTTTTATTTTCATATAAAATCGGCACCCCAAAATGGTTTAACATCATTTAAGAAAAAGTGATATTTTTATTTAAAAATGCAATTTTCAATTTCAGGGGGAAAAATCCACAATTACATTTTTGGGCATAAAGGCGCCCAATATATATATAATTATATATATAAAAACGTTCTTTGGTCCTCAAATTGATTGGCGAGAGCTTTTTCCAGGAGTGCGATATTTATAATACTTTACAAAATACAGTAAGCTTTTAATATAGTGATACAATAATAACAATAATAATTTATAATAATATATAATACAATATTGCTTTTAGTTGAAGCAACTCAGCTTCCTTTGTAGTATATTAGTTCTAAAGTGATGTTTTCTAATATAACGGGGCTTGATCTCGGCAGTTAAAACTGTCAAACTGAGATTGAATCTGTGGCGGAAAGGAAGTGTTCTGCACAAAGAGCTGAAACAATATGGCTTTATATCGGCACAATGTAATTTCTGCGGCTGAATCACAGCGTCCCGATATACAGACATATCGCATGGCTATGGTGTGATATTGCTCATATATATATAATATATATATATAATATTTTAATATTATACCCACATACATACATAGAACTTATGGTTTTTTGGGGAAAACAAAAATCGGTAGCACTTTATTTTACAGTCCTGTTCCCATTGTACATATAGTACTTATTAGTAATTACAATAACTATGTAATAATGGGAAACTAACCTAAAACCTCCCCCTAAACCTAACCTACCCCATGTAGTTACCTTGTATTACCAGAACTTTCTTCGATAAATAACTGTAAGTACACTATAAGCACATGTAAGTACACGTACTGTTAAATAAAGTGCAACCCAAAAATCTTTATAAAAAACCTAAAAGTTATGGCACAAAACATGCTATATTTAAAGCAGTTTGAGACGCTTCGCATTCGTTTATGTGCTTTGAGCCCCATGTGTAAAAGTCAACCTTTAAATGGTCTTAAGTTGGCATGTGGTACTAACAATCAAAACCAAGAATACTGTTGTGGGAAACTACAGCAGACCTCAGAGGAACTCTTTAGAACCCACGTGTCAAACAGCCTTATATGTCTATATATACAAAAAACTCCATTATGGGACACCCCTGCTGTTGAGGGGAAATGGGCGTAACAAACGTTTCCCTACAGAAACCACACAGGATATGAGCAAAGTGTTATTTCCAGCCAACAATCACTTTACCAGTTACTATATCTGCAATGCAGTTAATGTCCATAATGATTATTTCCAAATAAAACTGGTTTTCGGTAGGGAAATGCTTTTATCTATTGGGAATTGATTGGACTGTGATTGTTTATATTACTGTACCGATCATTTTTAAAAAAGCTCGAAAAGGTCAAATCTACTCACAGCAAAGGGGTTGCTTGTTCCCATGAGATTGGGGCGCCCAGGAGGCCGGTCTCATCTTTTCCCGGAAACGATTCGGGCACGGCCACCAGGATAAAGCAGATGTCCAGCATAGCAATGGCAGAAGCCAGAACCACTACCAGACTGTCTCCATAGACCTGACTCAGATACGCGCCGATGGCTGGGCTTATCACCAGACTCGCCGCAAACGTGGCCGAGACCTTTCAGAGAAGGAACAGAGAGGTTAATACAAAACAAAGGGCAAAAAGAGATGGTGTTGTGTTGAGGGGTTATCCGTACCATGCGATAAGCCATACTGCGCTCATGTTCTTGGGTGATGTCGGCCACATAGGCAAATATAACCGAGAGAGGTAACG
Organism: Cyprinus carpio; assembly: GCF_018340385.1. Lineage (NCBI taxonomy): Eukaryota > Metazoa > Chordata > Actinopteri > Cypriniformes > Cyprinidae > Cyprinus > Cyprinus carpio. Next base: position 86,778 of record NW_024879364.1, read on the forward strand.
GCAAACACTCCAGTACAGAGATAATGGCAAAGTACCACCTGAAAAACAACAGGAACACTTTTAAATCTGTGCAAGCATGTGATTTAAGATGTGCATGTGTATTACGAAACAGAAACAAACCGATATATCGGTGAGATTGGATATTTGGGCTTTTTAAGATGATCTGTATTGGCTGTTACTAATATTACAATAAAATATGTATTGTTGTTGTTGTTGTTGTTTAATTAAAAAAACAAAAAACTTTTTCTTGAATTTTGACATTGGACACAGAAAATATTTGTGTACATCATATTTGCTTTTTCAATTAAGATAAAATAATTAAGATAATTAAAATAAATTATGATTAAATTAATATTTAATTAAATACTAAAATGACTGAAAATAGAACAAAATATACTAACAATGAAATAAAAAATAAATTAAAGATAAAGGGATTTTTTTAAATGACAAAAGCATGCAACTAAACTATTAAAATTTTGAAGCTGTAACTTGAAATTTGTTTATTATCTCCTCTTTTAAATTAGCATATAATAGAAAAAATAACCTAAAAATAAAAATACTAAAAGACTAAACATTATATTTAAAAAAAAGACAAATATATAATGTAACAATTAAATAAAATAACCCCCAAAAAATTTTTTATTTAAATATAAACTAATAAAAAAAATGACAAAAGCACATAACTAATCTACAAAAATTTTGAAAGTTAAAATATAAATATTTAAACGAATTCAAAACATTAATAAATATTATATCGGTATATAAATAATACTAAATTAACACTGTTAAAAAGATACATCATGATGAATATCATTCAGATATCCAAATCTAGTAAGCTTTTAAATATTAAATAAAAAATTTAATTTGAGATATAAAAAACAAAAAAATTTAAACGACATCAAAATTCTTTTTCTACATTTTCATTAAAATGAATCTAACAAAGTTTTTTGTGTCCAAGCACAAGAAAACAACAAAGATACCCTGGGAGATCTTCAATAAAGGAATTGGAGCACACGTGAAGAACAAAGGTGCCAGTAACAGAAACGACTTCCTTCCCCAACCGTCTGACAGAGCACCAATCAGAGGAGGCGCTTAGAACGACAGCAGACCCTGCGGACAAAGCACGCGCTTCTGAAACATGAACTAGACAGATTATCAGGATGTAAACCGAAGGATGTTAAAGACGATACCTTGACCCCCTGAATCAAGCCATTCATGAGAAACTTTCGTTAAGGTTTCATGAAGAGCCTGCAGACACACGAGACACAAAACAACATCAGTTATGACGCCAATGCAAGTTTGAAGCTTTCCTACACGATCATCCATCATATTACCCGAGCAACGCTATTTCCTAACACCTGTAACATGAAATAAACGTCACCTGATATGGTGAAAAATAACATCTCGATTTAAATACAAAAACAGCTTATCTCTCTGGGTTCAAAAACAACCCCAACTTACTCCCCTGGCAAAGTAGGTGCTACAAAGCAAACCCCAAGCGAAGAACTCCAGAAATATGACCATGACAGCATGATAAACGCTTGGGAGAAACTATAGCCTTGAGGCTGGAGAGAGAAGAACCAGAGATGCCAACCATGCAGGAGGAAACAAAACCAGTACTGGCGACACATCCTTTAGAGCTTCTCGGATGGGCTGATGACACAGATTAGACTGTTTGAGGCCTGATCTATCAAACCAGGCATCAGACGTTTTCAGGAGAGGAACTCGAGCACCAACCAGTGAAGCGATTCTGCATTACTTTGTGCTGCAGCCAAGATAAAATATATTCAAAGAGGATACAAAATTACAAAACACAGGAACTCTGGAAACTAGGTTTAAATTTAGACCTTACACAACCTACAATTTTAATAAAAACAAGTTTAGCAGGGACATTTTGATAAAAAACGGTCTGCTTCCTCGTAAGTGGAAGAAGCCAATCGTTTTCTTAGGCAACATGTGGGTGAGTTTAATGAAAATTCTAAAGCTAAAATGATCTGGGTAAACTCAATCTGGGACTGACCACATTCACATTGTGAGGGGCTCGCTTGAGTTTAAAGCATTTTTAAATCATTGATCTATTATGTGACATTTATTATCACTTCGCCTATTTGTAAAGAAATGGTCGCTTTTCAGGAAGCTGCCGTTATATTGTTAATTCAAAAACTATTTGTGGAATATGCTCAAACAATTAATCGCATCCAAAATAAAAAAGTTTTCGCTTAGATAATATATGAGCGTGCAAAATGTTTTTTATATCGTATATACAAACAAATACATATATATATATATATATATATAAATACAAACAAATGCATGTATATATTTAAGAATTTAAAATATGCTATGTTTATATATTAAAATATAATTACATATAATAATAAACAATATAAACATATGTATATAAATATTTTCAAAATATATACTGTATGTGTGTGCATTTATACATAATAAAACACATAGTAAACATACACATACAGTATGTAAAAACAAAAACTTTTATTTTGATGCGATTAATTGTTGCCCAGCAAGCTAAAGATTGCTTTCAGTAATTGGAAAAGAGATAAAAATAAAATCAAATATGAAATGTTAGATGGAAACTCAATGGAAAGATTACAATTAAATAAAAATAAGTGGAAGTAAAAAACGTGTAAAACTGAGGAAAAATTATACATATATAATCTAATATATTTATATATATAGAGAAGAGAGAGAGAGAGGAGTTAAGAGAGAGAGAGATGGCGGAGAGAGCGAGAGATCAATAGATAGATAGATAGATCGATATGATAGATATGATAGAAAAAATACAATAAAAATGACAAAAGCACATACAAAAATTACTACACCGTTGAATACCGCCGAAAAGCTGTGAGCGAGACAGTATTTACTTGGGAAAGACGATGAAGGCTAAGCGTTGAAGACAAAACTTACTAAACGTAATAAGTGAAAATAAATACAGAAGCGTACGGCCGAGAATGAAATATGAAAAATAACATGGCAAAGCTACTTATTGTTACTGTTCTAACAATAGAAAAAAATTAATAGAAATATAATAATAAGACAGATAAGACAAAAAAATCATAAGATGTTAATGTCAGTAGTAACGTTAGACTGACCGGGTTATCAAACCTAACAGACTGTTAAAAGCATTTCAGGCAATCTATTAACAAAATAATAAACTTTGATAAAAGGACACGATCAATAAATGCTACTAACCTCACAACACCCCCCTGAATGACACCTCCCTTACGACGAACTAAAGCTTCCATCTACATGGCATATTTCAATTTCACCACATAATGAACTGAATTATTAAAATTTGAAAGCGTATGCAACAGCACGACCAGTACATTTTAATAAAGAAACTACTGGTATAAATCCGTTTCAACTAGGTATATACAAAACTACGGTTTAGGGACATTCAGTGGCACACTACATGTGTAATAAGATCCAAACAATTGTAAACTGTTACCTGGAATTTTATGAGTCGTTCCCGACAGCAAGTGATGTATATCTTCCCGTACAAAATCAAACACGGTGTGCAGAACCATCATAAACATCAGATCGATACCAACATGTATACTGAGAGATCATTCATGTGTCATTGATGGACGATCATAGCCTGTTTTTGTTTTTTTAAAAGGGCTAAAACGAGGTGTTTTTTTTAAAAGGCCCAGACTTTTTAACTTAAAAAAAAAAGTCAATAACAAACATAGATCCCTCTAGGAAAAATACAATGACCAATTAAAATCCATTAATGCAGCAAGTGTGTAATCTAGTACGCGTGTTAGGCCAAGAACTGTATCTTGTTTAGTCTCTTTTACCTAAGCAGTGTAAGGTGGACTAGGCAAGGACTATTTGACTAGTTTTATCATGAATTTTGGCTCCCCCTTGTTTGTGCGTGTGAGCCAAAAGACAATGTTTTCACTCAGGGTGGACAACACAAAGTTACACAATTCTTTGGTTTTCACTTTGAACGTAGTCCGTGATAGTTAAGTCTTGTTAATATTTTTAAAGGCATCTAGTTTTGTGGCATCAACGGCACCTGTGCATTAATAAATCAACGTCTTGATCTTCAATTTTATAGTGCGCTGTTAATTTGATTTAGTTGGCCCTTTTACAGGCAGTGAAAACGCTAATAGGTGTCAAGCTTGCATGCTCAGTTACTCCTCCAAACGCGTGACCCCTTCACAAAGCATTTTGCATTTCTTTCAGATATTAAGCTCACGAGTACTTATGTATATGGCCGATTTTTAAGATGGTAAACCTCCGTCGGCGGATGTGGTTTGTCGCGGGTTTGAATACAGAAGACAACTCACCGTTCCCCCATCCTTTGATGATGATTTACTCGCAGTGTAACAAACTGCGATTCACTCGCTTCTTCTTTTTCTGCGGTCATTATTATCAATCTTAGTTTTTTCGTCCCGCTAGGTTAGAAATTCGCGATTCGTTGAACGCAGGACGTGCATGTGTAAGGCCGTGGAGTGGGAGACAGAGGAGGAACAAGAAAGAGGGGGGAATTTTAGCAGTTTTTGGGGCTGTTTTCGGTTCCAGTCCGTTTCGAATGATGCTTAAGACATGCAGCCTATCTTCACACGAAGAGAGACTCATGGGTGTGCGTCATGACGTCCGGCAATAAGGCGATTCATATTGCCTGGCCACCTGACCACCACACAATGTACGCACACGTGGTCATACAACCCGGTTAACGATTATAATTTAAAAATGCTTTTTTGCTTTTTTACTGGTCACTATTGTAAAAAAAAAATAGTTTATTATATTTAATACACATTTTGTTTACTAGGCTTATTCTTCGTTAACCTCACCTTTTCTGTAGAAGGTTTTAGCTTATTGTGTGACTTTCTCTTTTTTATTATTAGTGTTTGGATTCTCTTGTGAATGTACTGAGGTACAAAGACCAATGATACAAATACTATTAAATATAAAAAACATGATGGTGCCCACCATAAAGGTGACAATTACATGCAATAGTTCAACCGAATTTATAGAGTCGTTGTGGTTATTTTATTAGAAGTTCACGGAAAATAGAGTATTGATGTCCACCTGTGTAGGTTAAAACGTTAGTTAACCACCCGGTACGCGACGTTAGTATTTAGCACTGCCGCGTTCCAATCGTCCCAGAGTGGGTTCTACACAAGCTCAAGATCTTTCACGTTTCACTCTGTGATAAGAAATTATACCTCTTAAATTAGTCACGATAATAACACTCTAAAAATTACAATTATAATAGTATTCTAGAATTTATACTAATCGTTATAGGTATATGGTTTCACAAACGTATAATCTCTTTATTGAAAAATTTACATTGTATTCAAAATTTCATAATTGCTAGTTAATCCTTTTAAAACAAACTGAGAAAGATCAAAACTACTGTATTATGAAACGGTAGGCTACACTGTCGATTTCAGAGTATGTACAAGAAACAAATTTAGTCCTCACACGTATTATCGGTACGTACCCGATCTCTGGACAGAACATTCATATTGAAGCCCACCATTGTTCTCATTTAGTCAAAAAAATCCATTAGTGTGTAGGATTCCATGTGTACTCCTCTGGACCCCAGTGCTTCTTAGTGTAAATGACCACCGGGTATTTGCACGTTATTTTGTGTTGCATGATGTTTGTTATATATTGTGCACGATATTCATATGATGTGTGATTTGAAAGCCGAGATGAAGTTGTAATTGTTCATATTTATTTATTCATTACACGGCCAAGCTATTCACTGTAAGGTGAAGTGCGCGTTTAGACGTTATGTTACGTTCCTGTTCTACTATTCCAACCAACAAACCACGTTGTTTGACAGACATTGAGTCCGTGCGAGAGGGCTGAAGCGTTTGAAACTTTAACTTCCAAATTTAGTTCACTTATAGAACCCTCCCTTACAATTGTTTGGTGGTACCTGATGTCTTCTAGTGGTGTATGTCCATTTCACTCAACAAACGCACGACCATAACTGTAATGAAACTTATTTGCATTGAACAAAAGTATGTTTCATGGCTCTGCAGTACCAGGATCCCTTAAGGTTGAAGAGTTTGGGATGTCAGAGGGTGCCTCTCACGTTCGCTAAAATACTATTCAGTTAGCGTGATATAATACTAAACAAAACAACAGACCACCCAGCACAGAAATACCACCACACGTAACATGTTCGTCATTGGAGAAGCTTTAAGCACATAAATAATTAAATATGTAATGAAACACATACATTCTTTAGAGTGTGGGAATGTAAATACCAGCACCATTAAAGTGAACATCTTTTCTTCTCTGCAGTTCTCAGGCATGTCTATTGTAAGGCAAGGAATCATTCTACTGCGAGTACAAGTCTGACAACTACTGATAATGAACAAATGCAATTTAACAGGCTTCAATACTGCAACTGTTTGTCTCTATTTTTGCACTTCTAAAACCATATGGTGAGTCATTTCCCATTTATCCTACACGTTCCAGCTTCCTAGCAGTAGTCTGTGCTATTGTGCAGCTGCTGGTGAGAACAGCACTCGGGGATGATTTCACGAGAGAGATGGGATAAGACAAGAACCCATTCAAACAAAAAAATGAGAAACACTGTTCTTCTTTGAGGGCCTTTGTTCTTGTAGGATTGATTGAATCTCCCGCACACCCAGTATGATTCGCGCTGGAGGGTGATGGCAGTCATGACAATGATTTTTGGTAATTACAATTGATGTCATGTTGGTTAGCACTAACCAGGACAATCCGTATTAGAAAACACCCTCCAAAGTTTTACCATGCAACCAATGGAAAGTTTAGTATAGGAAACAGCTCAAAGACCAGACAACATGGCACATGAGGGTACCGAACACGCCTCCTCAGAATGGAAAACCCTGTTATTGGAAAGGCAACTGTCAAGACTAGCAAACTATAGACAACTTGTATGTTATCAGGAACAAACCTGCCAGGTGCGGAAAAACAGTCTGGCACCACGATTCACAAGAACCCTGTCGTAGCACTGAAAAGCAACACCATGCCAGTTGTGTTATCAGGTACATCCCTACAGAAAGGAGAGGCCCATGGAAGCTGGAGTTCCAGGAAGACAGGGTTCAGGATGGAAAAACCATTGGCAGCAGCGTCTTACTAAGAACAACTCTCATCGAAACGGAAACGATGGCAACTACTGTGAAAAGGAAACATTCGTGCCCAGAGGCAAGAAATCCATGTAGACTGGAAAAACGCGTTAACAGAATCACTATCAGGGACTGGAACCCACTGTAAATGGGTTTCGTTTTTTTTTGACAGAAATCAACACTTAGGAAAAACCATGGCAAAACTTAAGTACTAGGAACATTTCTTCACGACGGAACGGAACCCACGTTGGTCAACCATGTTTTATGGGGAATGAGACCACATAAGATAAGTAAACCACGACACACTGCGGTTTTGTTTTTTTTTTTTTTTTCTTTTCTTTTACAGTTGAAACAATTACCACAGCCAAGAAAAACTATGGGAAACATGCGAGGTCAGAATATAACCGCAGAAAGGAAACCACGGACAACTAAGTTACAGTCAGATTGCTTCCAGACTGGAACCCATGGCAAACTGAGTTACAGGGACATTGTTGGCGCAACCTTTTTGGAAACAATGTTGCAAGCAGTGATATAAGAACCAACCTGCCTCAGAAAAAAAAACCCATGGCAATTATGCTACAGGAAAATCCGTCAGACCAGAAATTATGGAAAACCCCAGGCGTTACGGGAGAAAATTTCCAAGATCTGGAAAACCTGGAAACGCATGTGTTACAGGAAAATCCCTGGCAAACAGCAATAAAGAAACAGCTATCAGAAACTGGATAAACATGGCTAACTATGTACAGAAAACCAGAACCCTCTGTCCAGAACAGAAAACCATGGCAAAAAACCATACTCCGGCATTAGTGATCAGGACTGGAAAAAACCAGGCCTATTGTGTTGTTACAGGCACATTCAGCAGAATGGAAAACAAGGAAACCATCAGAACAGCCATTTAGAGAACAGCCAGCAGGCTGTGCTACCAAGTGGTTTTTAACATATGACTCCGGGTCAGGCCTATTTTAATCCGTGAATTATCAATTGTTCAAAAATGCATGGATAAAAGGAAATAGCGACCAATCAAGCAAAATAGGGCTTAGCTACTATTAGTAATTCTGCCGAAGTTTTGTTGTTTGATATATTGTATAATATTGCTAATCTCTTGATGGTTCACGCAGTGAAATACATAACGTGATAGTGCGTGTTGTATGTTGGATGGCGTGCTGATAGAGAGTTTCAGGTGTGGTGTTACGTGTCATGGACTGGTTTGCTTTATACAGCTAAACCGCCAGTCATGTTCATCAGTTTCTTGTCTAGCGTCGGTCTTGTCTCTCCACCCCCTTTCTTTCAATATTCAATTTTCCCCCGTTTTGTTGAACCGTTGCTCTCCTCTTCTGTAAGTCCCGCATTCGGCGCTTGCCACGAGGAAGTCCGAGGCAGCGTGCGGGACGGAAAACTCGCAGGTCGGTTTTGCCATGTAACTAGGCTGGTGTCGCGATCCTGGCAGCTTCCCACCCTACGGGTTGATAGTGGCAGGATGCATTCAGGTTCGTATTGAGAGTTGGGAGCCCCTTTAGGTTGGTGTTGTACATAACTTCCATATCATATGAGCCGTCGTAGGCAGTCTGTTACATACAGACGAGAACCCTCGTCGAGAATTAAACCCAATACATTAAATCAAGTGTGCAGATGATTTGAAAGCACATACGGCATCCCCTGTGATGGTCGATGGGGGTAAGGCACGGGCAGTATGCTGTGGGGATGGATGCCGCGCGGTGCCCTACGGGGATGGACGGCCAATATGGGCACAAAAGCCATGCAGGTGGGCGCTGTGTTTCTGGAGGAACGGCAGGGCGTACATGGCCACTGCCAGTAGCCTGGGCTCCCGTAAAGAACCGGGTGCCGCACGCCCAGAGATCAGAAAGCTTTTAGCAGGTCCACGCGGCTATGATCCGACTACAGACTCTGAGTCCGGAGGAATTCCCCAACCCCGGAAGAACAAGCCGTTTAGTGATCTGCTGTATAAGTTTTCAATAAATCAGATATCCCACCAGAACTTTAAATAAGGAAAATATAGTTTACAGAGCTCCATACCGGGCAGGTCGAGCGCACGCATGGTCCTGGTACCACATGCGACCGCACCCGCGGCTCTGAGGGTGCCCAACTTCCTCACGTTAGAGGTGAAGGCCTTGAACATGAGAAGCAACCATCGCGGCCTGATGGAGAGGAGTACAGCGCTGATCTGTACAGTACCATAAGAATAGGTCATAGGGCTCTGGGCAATGTATCGCGCATGTGATTGTCACGTGCATCCTTCATCATGTTAAAGCGCTGTTGCCTATGTAGCGCTAATCCGACACCGACCTGCTTCAATTGGAGCGCTTTAATAGACAGAGCGTAGGTCACTGACAAGCTACACTGTCCGCGAGTCTCTACTTTGTGTTCCTTCTGTATCGAAACGCGATTCATCTGCGAATATGAAGCTAGAGGGGGTAGTCGATTTGTCAGTGATGATCAGTGAGTGTCAGCTGACGCCCATTCTGTGTGTCAGCCCAGCTGCGTAAACTACCATGCATTCAGCGGTGTTCTCCCCACACCTGGCGCGACCATGATGCGGCGAGACACAGAGTTGAGACAAATGTGTTACTACACGTCGGTATTTTTGTTTTTTTTTTGCTTATCAAACAGCTATTGTCCGACAGCTTCATGAACGTTCGGTTGAAGCACTGCTGGGGCAAGCACGACCTGAGCACTGATTGATGAGCGTTTTCCTACTTCTCGTACCTTGATCCCTGTGTTATTACTTCGGCGTTTAATGGGGAACCGTCATCGAAGCCTCCCCGTTTGGACTTTCAGTCCACATATCTCCTTAAAGGATTGGGTTGTCAGACAGACGACTGATGAAGCTTTTACGGGTTTGGCCGGCCCGCCAATCGGTGTGCTACGGGCATTAAGTGCCCCACCTTTTCCTTGTTCACAACGAGTACGGGCCTTTCAGGCACCCATGGTCGAACACATAGTTAACCGACTTGGTATAAATGCGGGTTCAGCGGAATTCTTTGTCCCATCGCCGTCTAGTAGATTCTTTAAGGGTTTATCAACTGAATGAACGAATCAGATGCTACTAGTTTAATTCATATAGAGAGGCTTTCTCCAAGTATGCCGCGTAAATGTGGAACGTTCCGAAAATGATCGGCCACAATGATGTAGCTATTCAGCGTGTGCAATACCGTAGCCATGAGCGACTATGGAATAAAACTGATACTTAAAGGTAAACTGACGCCTGGGCTACAAGTCTGTCGCCCAGGGCTGACCAACAGGCAGAGAATCATCTGCACAGAAGAGCCCTCGGCGAGGTCCCCGGGCAGTCGGTCCGGTCCCTGGCAGACCCTTGATGTGTGATTGCTGTTGGGACGGCGTGCGGCCGGAGAGGAGGAGGCGGCGTATTAAGAATCCCTCCGCGGACGGTCACCTCCACAGCACTGGCTCTCATGCTCCCCTGCCTGCCATGGCAGGGCATGTAGCGTGATAAAGCAAGCTACTGTGGCCAGCAAACAACAGCCCCCCAACACCACCAGATCCGGTGCGGAGGCAGTGTCATCCTCTGCATGTAACACCCATGTAATTTACAGCAGATATGAAACACTCACACTAGCTGACACGAGGCCAGCAACATTTACATCTTCGCCAGCAGCATACATCCCCTAGATTCCAGTTTTACACTGGGTGACAGGAAAAAAAAAAAAAAAAACCACCCCGGAAAAACATCTGAAATTCCATGATCGAGTTTTAGAGTGTAACACCCTTTTTAAACCAGATGTTATGTCGTAATACCATTTTAAAAAACAATCAAAATAACTAGCGGGAACTAAGCACGATGCACACCAAACTACGATATGCAATAACAGGACAGCTGTACATGGGGGGGGGGTGTTGTACATTAGCACTTACCCACACAACATATACACGACCCCCCTGTACCTACCTCCAATCCTACCGCCCCCTCCCCCCATTGACAGTCACGTGAAACGTTTGCCCCGAGCATTGATTATTGCGCATGTTGTGTCAATAGCGCAGCGCGTAATGCGTACCCACATAATAGGTCTCACGCCTGTGGCAAGCAGGAAAACGCGTGCGATGGTCTCCGGTGGTTTTTTAGTACCTCGCGGTTCCATTGACCTACCTTTCCTTGGGCTGTTAAGTTGACGTCGTCCTATTTAGATGATGTTGCGAACTACTATATTCATAAAAACAAGGGCATTGTTATGACCCATTCTGGAAACGCTACTGCGCCTCTCAAGAGAGATGGGGATGAAGGAGAACTTAACGGGAAGGGGGGGCACCACGGGTATATCACGGTTGACATGGCCATTGCCAAACCTTTTTTTGTGCTGGAGAATAATAGGAGGCAGCGAGAAAAACTATGCTATGTGGATGGTAGTCTTTCATGTAATAACTATGGGGGTAAACAATGCTGAAACTTTTATCTATGCATAAAACAATGGTTAATTTTCCTCCGGGGTTCACAAGTGAGCAAATGAGTTGACACTTCTATTCATTGATTAAAGCAAAACGATTTTGTGCCCGAGGCAAACAGACAGCCCCTTCCTACATTGCTAATACGATAGCCCTGTATACGGCTATGAGCCTGACGTGTTGCGATTGCGTCCGCAGTCTGAGCCACAGATTCCAGGTTCTTCAATATATATATATCCGGACGACCCCCGCGTGCATCCGCCTGCGGGTCTGTATGTATTCCCGTTCGCCTGGCTGTCTGGTTGACTGTTATTTTGTGCCTACACATCACACGCGGTTTCTCCTTTGCACGTTTCACACGCCGCCTCATGTTCCCTTTGGCCCGTCCGCCTACCCTCCGCCGCAGGCAGCAGGGCCCCTCGGACCCCTCAGACCCCCCACGGCGGGCGAAAACCCCCGGGTGTGTGTGCTCACTGTGATGCTGCGGGGCCCCATATGTATCCTTCCGTGCCCCACCCCCTGTTTCCCCCCAAACAAAAAATAGTGCCCGTTTTTTATCCGGCCCTCTTAAACAAACCGCCAGCCCTGTTCACGCCAATGGTTTTCTAGTAACCTACTGGCTGTGTGTGTGCTACAAAACCTTTTCATTATTATTACCCCACCCTGACCGCCCGACTTGTGACTTTATGTCTGCGATTTCTTGTAAACATCTTACAACGAAGACTTTCGAGACCATTCACTTGACTGCGTCAACCAAACCCCGGCTTAAATATGAGGCCGGACAGCGCTTTATCCGTTACAACCTCCATTTATCGCGTAACGACTCCACGCGCACCCGCTCCACTCCGCGCCCTTTGGTACTCACACTGTTCTCGTGTATGCAAAGAACACCACTGCGGTTTAAGGTTGCCGTTTGCCCTTGTGAGGTTCTTCCAAACATCCCTGGTCACCCAAATCTGCCCTTTTCCCTATCCACTACCTAGGTTGCTTGCCCGCCACGCACGCGTTTGTCCCTGACCGCCTTTTCATTTTGGTTTCTCGTGTGCCTACACCTCCTTTAAACGTCACCTTATCTCCCCCAACACCCCCCACCTCCACGGACCCCCCAAACCCAATGTAGCTCTATGATGGTCGTCGTTGGTTATTCTGCCGCTGCCCACAACACTCTGCCATGACACACAAGCCTTTCCAGTATTCTTCCCCCCGGGCCTTAAAGCGCCGCCCTTGCCCCGTTCCGCATAAACCGCGGGAAACCCTGTGCCTCAAAACACAGGATTTTGTGACCCCCCGGCCGCCACCCACGCGCAAAACCCCGGGGGGCACGGCCTCCTGTCTGGTTGCGCCCGTCAGATTCGCTGCACATTTGGCCTTCCCATTCATGTTCTTGGCCGAAGTCACACGATTTTCCAAATCGACTTGCACCGTGGTCTGCGCCTCCCCCTCTGTTCATCCACCTGCACTGCAAGTCCTCACTTCCCTCCACTCCACCCAGATTACACTGGCCGACGAATAATCAATCACCCAGTCCTGCTCCCGGCCACCTGCATTCGTGGGCCCTACAGCTCCTGGTGCCCTTCTTTCCTTTTTCTCCCCCGTACTGCCGTTTTTTCCCCAACTGTGTTATTTTTGTCCCGTTGCCCTTACACCCTGTTGCTTATGTCTTATTGAGATCCCACCACGTTTTGAGCCATTATATCCCCATCGCACTGCGAATTTATTTTTTACCGATGGATCGTATTACTGTCACGTCCCTGCCATCCCACCCCACCCCCGTCCCGCTGCCACCTATTTTCCCCCCCCCTTCTAGGCGGGCACACTCAGCCTGGTTACCAACGAACCACACTGTACCATCAATCTTATATTTACATACCCATTACACTGATGCCCCCCTCCCACGTGGCTTTTCATTTGGCGAGCAATCTATATCTCTTTTCTTTGTAGACCGGTCCACTGTTTGGATGTGGTTCACTGACCACTAATTATCCTGATACACGTCCCTCCTATTATTATGCCCTATTGTGACCTTCGCCTTTCCCCCGGGACGGCATATTCGAATACCGCACCTTCACCTAGTCTGTAATTCCCACCTGCATTTCCCCACACAACATTTACGAGTTGGATCATCTCCCTACAAACCAGAGTTCTGCCCATACTTCGATATATCGCAAGCAGGTTAGCATTTAACGACATTCTCTGTTATCTGGTCATTTATTCCTTAAGATTACCTTTGTACACACATCACCCACTCTTTTTCTTCAAGCACACTTATGCGCCGACACGCACACTCTCCCGCGCATACCCGCGGCAAATTGTCATCCACTTTGCTGTCCATCCTACCCCTTGCACGTACTGATTGACCGACCGCCACCACCCTCCACACGTGGTCTTAGCGCCTTCCTTGCGCTGGTGGCTCCCAATGCCCCCCATTCATGCACTCCACATGAACCCCCATGGGCACCACATAACCTAAGAACAATGTTCCTTAAACAGCGTTTCATTGATTCCTAACGCCAATGTAATAAATTTCTCTCATCTCGTTGAATGTTGGATTCCAGTGACAACCTGTGTATAAGACCGACCTTCATACCACCGGGGCTTTGGACAACCTCTAACGTGATGGTTTAAATGACTAATGCTTGGCAAGTCACGCGTGACAAGTTCACAAACACTTGTACTTGGTCAGCGGAGCTTGTCATCGTTGACACACCAGCATAGCTCCACGGTCCACCATATTCTCGCGTTGTTAACGGCGGTAGAAAGGACAAAAAACTCGAAAAACGTGCTCTCCTGACCTTGACAAGCGGAAACCAACCACATAAAAATTCTTTTTCTTAGTCACCATATAATAATTTTCCAAAAACAGGCCACACATACAACAGAAAACATTTCATTTAAAAACAAATAATCCAACAAAACATCGACACAAACGCAAAACGTCCAGCACTTGTCGCATGTTTTACAGACCATTACACCTTCGCCTAGCCTAGTGGGGCAGCATGCACGTCCGAACAGAAAGACCATTATAAACCCACCTTGACGGCACATACCACGCGTGGTCAGTGTACATTACTATGTCCAAGACAGACCGTATCACGGCCTCGCTTGACAGCAGGCTCATCTTTCTCCATTTCTGTTCCATACTCATAGCAAACAAAAGAGGCATTCCTTCACCGCTGAACGTACCATTGCATTGCTTGAGAACTTTATACTGAAACTGCATCAGGTGCCGGAACCCCATCAAGCGACTAGCCGGAAACCCAACAGCCCCCATGAACTTGCAAGAAAACGTGGGTCAGACGAGCACAGATCTATTCCCAGCATTCCTCTGCTGGCTGCAGTGCGTCGCCGCGACGTACCCGTTTCTAGCAACTCGACCGCTTGGTACTTCGTCACTTTACTCGGCTCAAGCCTCTTCTTCCATACCCACTTCTGGCCCCCCCTAGAGCCTTGCTGGGTCAGCCACACGGGGCTTGTCACCTGCACTGCTCTAGGCTGCATGCTGTTTGATCGGAGCTGAGGGTCAGGTCACTCGTCCGTTGCTGGGACCTTATGCGAAAGGCAGCTCGGCCACGACAATCCACAGAGGTTTTCGGCTGCAACTTGCTTCGGCCTTGCGGCTAGACGTAACGTTGTACAGGGTGGTTTAACTGTCCAACTGCCCTCCCCCGCAGGTACGTGCATTTAAGTTTCCTTGGACGCCGCCGCTGGAACGAAAGGAAGAATACCAAGGCGGACCATGAATCATTCCTCAAAAATGTTAGGACCTTATTGTCGTACCTCTCTAGGTTTGCAATTCAGACCAAGTATTCTTTGCACATCATTAATCGCTAAGAACGTTCATTGGGCCAATATTTGATCTATTTCCATTGGATGATCTGCCTTGCCTAATTGCTGCATGTGACATAATAAAAGAAACTACTTCTCCTTGTGTCTTAAAATCAATCGAGTAAGAATGTTTGATTTTTTGTTTTTTTTTTAATTTTGATTTAAAATATGGTATAACACGAAACCCAAATAATATAATAAATAAAGAAATTAAATAAAAAATATATATATAGATAATTATTTAATTTAATTTGCAAAGTATTAAATAAAATTGTAATTTATTATTGTGTATAGATTATCCATATATGTATAACTATAAACAAGGTCTGTATACCAAAGATATTTGGTGTGTAGACCGGCTTGTTTATTTTTCTTATTTGAATATACAAAACTATATATATATATATACAACACACACACAAAACATACATATGTAATTCATTTTAATATAATTTTTATTTTAACACATTTTTTTTTTATATAATTATTAATAATGATTATAATGAGTAATAAAAACTGTCATTTAATAATATACAAACACACTAAACTATACTTTTTATATAATTATAAACAAATAAAATTGTGTGTGTGTGTATATAATAACTGTATATCTAAATATTGTGTAAAATATTTAAATTCAGCTGTTTTTGTTTACTTTCATTTACATTATGTATAAACAATAAGAGCAATAAATGCCTGACAAATAATGAAAGAAATGTTGTAATAAATACTGTTGAATAAACTAAAAATAAACAATAAAAAATACAATTAATTTACTAATTAAATTACTAATTTTTTTTAAATAATTTTTGTTTTTAAGATTCAATTTTTAATTGGGAATGTTAGATGATGATAAAATTAATCTGAAAGAGAAGTAAAAATGGGGAAACTAGTATGCAATACATTAACAAAAAAAATAAATAAATAATCAATGTATGGTATCAATATATTGTCAGTCACTAAATAGACACTCATTATGGTTTTTAAAAGACACCACCACTTCATGTCAAGGTCAGTGTTTATTTTCTGATAATAACAGACTCATTGTACAAGATCATTAATGTTTATATATCACTCTGCATTCTACAGAAGCCCTGAACTGCAATGTAAAAAAAAAAAAAAAATGAATAAAAAAAATAAAAAAAATAGTTTCCCCTCCCCAACCTAAACCCAAACACTTAATACCTCTTCAATATCTAAATTCTTCTCTTCTCAATAAAAAACTTGTTTTCTCTCCAAGAACAACACGAGAGAGAGAGAGAGAGAGAGCTAAGAGAATGGTTATGAGCATAAGATGCAGTACCAACATCGGCCACCAGGTTTAAAAGTGCATTCATTTCATGCATACTGATTGTGACACCTGGCGGCCGATGTTGGTACTACTGGAATGTTAGATGTACCCATCTTTTTTTTCTCTCACTTGTGTTGCTTTTAGAGAGAATTAAAGTTTTGTGAAGGAAAGAGCGCAGAAAAAAAACCTGAATTAAGAAAAAGGTTTTGAGAGAGAGAAAGTCTC
Organism: Cyprinus carpio; assembly: GCF_018340385.1. NCBI lineage: Eukaryota > Metazoa > Chordata > Actinopteri > Cypriniformes > Cyprinidae > Cyprinus > Cyprinus carpio. The sequence continues at coordinate 103,638 of NW_024879364.1, forward strand.
TGATTGGAGGCTCAAAGGGGTAAGACACTAGTGTTCTGTATGTTTCACGTTGTGCGTTCAGAGCTTCCCGAGTGTTCTAATCTGCTATTAAAAAACCCAACGGAATCAACCTGCTGTGTCCTTAGATGTGAAGGAGGCCAGTAAGCGCTTGATTAAAAGCCACAATTACATGATGCTAGCGTAGTTGGAGTCGCCCCAAGAGGATGACGCCCGCGACACCCAAACGCCAACGCTCTCGAGCGCATGGTCGAACACCAGGTCCATCTGCGCAGACAGGACAGATCATAGTTCATCTCAACACAAATGTGGATCTGGTCAGCAAGCAGAAAAAAGGGTTGATAACGCTTCACAAATGAAAAAAGGTTCTCCGTGACCTTACAAATAAGTGCATCACCAAAGAGCGTCTGTGAGTGTTTAGAACAGTGCACATCATGCGCGCGTTGTTTGGTAATCGTTCGCATTTGTAGAACTGGACATAGTGCATCGGTGATGCACACCAAGTGCCTTATTGTTCTCTTTCTTGACCCAAACACTTCATCTTCAGCCTTTCAATTACAGTGTGACAATCACTCGCTCATTCTTTGGCTTTTGTTTGCTACGCTTCACATCTCGCTCCGCAGACACGGACGTCAACCCCAAACTTTTCTGCTTGATGACATGAATCCACTGCACTTCTCTACGACAGACATGATGGGTATCAAATCGCGAAAAGGAGTTTTTAGTTGGCATTATTGTTGTGTCATTAGGTATTTAATACCAACTATAATATGAGCACTTAATAAATGCTTACTTAGGAATTTATCATTTATTATAAAATATCAAAAAGTATAACAGCAATAACTATAAGTAGTAGTATGACTGTTTGTAATAATAAATATAGAATAATTAAACATTGTGATTTATTATATAATAAAAAATGTATATAAAATTTAGTATAAAAAACATACATGATGATAATACACATGAAAAGTATTAATTATTAATAACAACCACAAGAAGATAACATATTACTACTACTAATAATCATAATAATTATGTTATTATAGAAAATAACAATGAAATTTAATTAAAGTCTTATATAATAAGCATTAATATCAAATTATAAAAATTATTAATGATATATTATCACATATGCTAATTTAGAATTATAAGAGTTACAAAATAAAGACAACTAATGATAATAATCATAATATACAAAAATATAAACTGAAAGAGAAAGAATAAAAAACTTTTTTTTTATCATAATTATATAAATGAAAATATTTTATTGTTTGCTGATTTGTGTTTAGAGTTCTTCATTTTCATGTAAATTAAACTAAATATATCACAGTAAATTGTGGCGAGAGTTTGATGAACTGTGCCGTAAAACGTAATGACCGTTATGCATATTACATTCATTAAAGTGTAATTAATGTGAAGATTGTACAGCAGAGTATATTCAGACGAAAAAAAGCCCTTCCTAAGGCTGTTAACTGAACACGGTCATGTGACAAAATCAAGAACCCGTTCCCATCAAGTGAGTTTGTTCGCGCTCAAGTGTAGTGTTTTCCTCCGAGGCCGCTGGAAATTGGCTGGCTTGTATTTTTATACCTGGACAGCACTTCAGGCTCTCCACACACGTCTGACGAACCCCAAACACTAAACCTCATCATTCCCTTACAACACAAGCAATCACTCACACACACTGGCAATCTGAGAGACCAAACAGCGAAAACACTTACAATCCACACCGAAACACAGATCCATCCGTGTAGATGTTATGTGATCTTCAGCCTCAGAAACAGACCAGAATTACTCTACAGACTACAGGTTTTACAGACGGTCATGTGGACCAGCGTAGGTGACCCCGTATGGACGGTTACTTAAGGTCTGCCTAACTCAGAAATAGTTATGATTAGATGTTATTGGGAGTTTACATTTAAGACACAAAATTATTACAACGATTTTTATTTATTTTGTTGTAATTTTTTACAAATTGATAGCTATAATTTATTTTTGTAAAATATTATATATATATATATATCATTATATATTGTATTATAAATTATAGTAATATCATTATATGTATATATAAAATTACAAATCATATTAATATTTATAGTAATAAGTTTGTTTTTATTATTTATATAATGTATATAAATATATTTATGAATAGTTATATTATTTATTTAAAAAATGATTTGAAAACAGAAATCACACAAATATTTAAAATCCATTACAAATATATCTAAACTTAAAAAATATAATATGAAATTACAATTGATATTAAATATTACATTTACAAATATTAAAATAAAAAATGTATACCGTGTACATTTAAAATGGCTGTTTTATACACACTTTATATTAAATCATACACTATTAATATTAAATTCAAACAATAAATAAATATTTGAAAAGTGCACATTTTGTTTGCAGTCATTTGACCCCTATTCAATACACCATTAAACATATTAAATGGGTGTTTTTTCAATCAGAGGAACCAATTTGGACCAAACAAAGTAGTTTTTTTCTTTTAAGTGGACTAAAAATCTGTTTTCTACACATTTTTTTTTTTACTCAATTAGGAAATATTTGTCAGATAATTGTCATCAACTAATTGGATTTGTTTCCTGTTCATTTCTGCCATATACACATCACTTGACAGTCCCCACTGATAAAGCCTAAATATTCTGTAAAGCTGCTTTGCAACGATTGTATCGATTTGTATCGTGAAAAGCACTATTCAAATAAATGTTGAACTGAATTTAATTGAATTAATTATTTTGTAAAAACATTTTGTAATGCACTGTATAATGCTTTTCATAATTACTTCTGGATCGATTTTTAAAGAAAACATTGATTAAGAATCATATTGGTCATTTAGTCGTTGTCAGGCGAGTTGACCTGAATACCGAACTTAAAACTGCTAGGTTCCGTTTTAAATGTGTGTTGGTAAACATCTTCAGACACCTGCTCAGTAAAACTCAGGGCTTCACGTGTCTCCGAGCTGCTGATGGCATTGTGGTATTTGTACTACAGAGAAGACGGAGACCTCGATGAGGAACACAGATGAGTCTGTCTCCAGAAAGCTGAGAAGATCTGCATGTTGTGCTTGCTATATTTAGGAGCAAGCAGGATAAACACCACTATGACACTGCACTCCTGGAAATACGAACACCTCATAAACAGCTGAACTTCCCTCCAAACAGCAAACAAACAAAAGCAACAAACCAAACACAAAGATCGGTTCAGCTGGACAAATGTAGCTCAGGTTTTGGGTTTTGCCTCTGCAGGACCTGCCTCTAAAAATTTTTGTGGATAAAAATCTGGGCTGGTGTCCAAAAGGGTGGAACATTTAAATTCTGCAAAAACTGATCTCAGGTTTACTTACCTCAGGAACTGCTACAATAAGTGTCCCTTTAGATTAAAACGTCAACAAAATTACTATTGACTAGAATTAGACTGCAAAACATATCGGTATATCAGTTAACCATATCGGTTATTGGCCAATATTAGAAACGTTTTAATTAGGTATTTAATTGTTAATGCTCATTTTAAAACACTTTATATTTTAAAAAATGTATAATTTAACACTGTACAATGTAATCTTATAATGTATATTCTAATTTTATAATTTTACACTCTATAAAACTGTAAATGCAAATCTCAAAATGAATATAAATTTTTTCATACCAAACATTATAATGTTTTTAATGTTTAACTTACTTGTAGAATGTAAAATTATTGAAATTAGTTTGTTGTGTTTTATGCTTGATTGTTTAATAATATAATTTAAGAATTAGAAAAAAAAATTACTAAAAAGAGGAAAAGTGCTCATTTTAAATGTTTTTATTTCATTTATTTTACAACTAATCCTAAATTTTAAAAAACAATAAAAAATGTATGACAGATTTAATATGTAATATGCAACATATCATGACCTGCATATATATAACAAATAAAAGATTTTGGCAGATACTAATAAGCCGATAATTATTTTCAAGTAATGGCCGATAACCGATAAATAGCCAATAATTACAAAAAAGAAAAAATGTATATTTTATCTAAAATAAAATAAAAGAACTGAAAATCAAATTCCATTATTTAAATGTCCCAAGTTTAAGCCTCAAAATTATAATATACAGTATAATTGTTAAAAATGGATATTCATTTTGAGATCTGCCAATATTACATTCACCAGTGTAATAATTTTTTTTGTTTGTTTAAGATTATCTTTCAGTGAGTGTTAGATGAAGGAAAAGGTAATCTAAATGTAAAAATAGAGCAAATAACCATAAGCAACAATTAAATATCCAATATCACCCGAAACTAATAAAAAAAACCCTAGTATTGACCGATTATTAATATGATACCAATATGTTGTGCACGACTACTTATGGTCCAGGTCAACTTCAACAAACAAGCACCCACACTGGTCCAGTATTAACACTCTTTCTGAGGAAAATCAAACACTGCCACACCAAGAGCAACACAAGCATCCACCTTACGAAAATCTCACCTCTGTCAGCAGCAGGAGATCAAGAGGGTTGCTGTTAGAAGCTGGAGGGATTGTTTTGGTAAGTGGGCCGTGTGTAGACAAACACAGGCCTGGCTGACCCATTCCCAACAGAAGCCAACCTCATGCCCTCCTTGACCCGGTTGCGTACGAACTGGCGTCCGGCCCGGTTGGTCCTTCAGCACTTTTGCCATGTATATGGAAGGATACAGAGCTGAACTCGGTCCATCCACAGCCACTTTAGTTGGTCGTTGTCTCCTGGTCACCTCCACATCCGGACAGCGGCCTGTGTAGTTCTTAGTTTGGTAATTGTGATTGTAACAATCAGGAAAAGAGGTAGAAACCCCAAAGTTGCTGGGGCCGTAAGTTCTTGGCCCGATCGAAGTGTCTCCAACATGAACTTACGTGCAGAAAGCTCAAACTCTTGCTGGGCCACTTTGGCCACCTGATCTTGAGGCCACGTTGGGTTTTTCTCAGCGACTAACTGTCGCGAAAACGATTACGGTAAATGTCTTTAGGGCCCCAATTACGTATCCAGAGGGGCCGCCATTCCTCCCAGGCGATCACAGCGAGGCCTTTCACTGTCGAGTCCTTGATGTACTTCTTGAGCCCTTCAGGCATCCGTTCTAGGTGTTGTGTAAGACTGGCGATTTTGCGGTAGGCCGCCGTTGACTGCAGTGCTGTCCGACTCAAAATATGGGTACAAACCTAAAACGTCATGATAAAAAATGGTGAGGATTTTGCTTGGTGAAGCCCTCGTTCGGTGACGCCACTATTTGGAATTGATCTAACTGGAAGGTGACTTCATGTCGAGGTCTACAGTCCTCTGTAGGGGCGTTCCAGGCCAAAAGCAAAGGCTTGCCGGAATACAGCGGCCATCTAGTGTTTTTTAACTGCTGTGCTTTTAAACAGGTCCCAAAGAGCATCGAAAACAAGAGCCGCAGCCAGGAGGGACCCATTGAGGTCGGGTCTCCCCGAATAGATGTGTGATGTTTCTCATTTCAGACCTAAGAATACAGAAAACCACTACAATTAATACAATTTCAAACTCACTTTGAATGTTCTAAAGCATGTTTAACACATTTTCACGTGCAGTTTGGTTCACTGTTACATTATACATAAATGAGAGCACTTACAATTATGAATTTTGCACAACTTTATCAAAAAATCATAAGAAAAAAACAGATAATGCATGGGAATCGACCCATGAGTTTGGCTTTGTTAGAACAATGCTCTACCAGCTGAGCTTTAAAAGTAAAAAAGTGGTGGAAGGAAACTTTACCATAAGCGAAAGGAAGGAAGCAACAAAATATAACTTGCTATTAATACAAACAACCAATTGCATAATCACATTCTCTGCAAGCATTAAAATTAACATGATTACTTCACTGTTACATTATCAATATACTTACACAAAAAATTAAACATTTACATTCTGCCACCTACTAAAACTTTTGTCAAATGCTTCTAAAAATATATTTTTACAGTACAAGTGATCGCTGGGAATGGAACCCAGGACCTTGGTATTATTAGAACGCCCGGTTCTGACATTCGAAATGGAACAAAAGGAAACAAAACGATAAGCACTCATATTTTGTGCATTCCACAGAACGTTTTAAACTTTGTTTCAAAAGCATGCGAGTCGGATCATGTTCAGTGGAGTGTTACAAAACCGCTTCCGCATTATATTCTAGTAACAGTTATTACAAATACTAACTGTAAACTGTTTGTGAGGAAACGCTGACCTGTTTAGATCGGACTGAACCCGCTCAGCACACCGGTCCGATCACTCATAAAACTACCACGTAGCGTCCACCCCATCCATCCAGCGGACGCCAACACCGCATACCTACAAAATCCCAATCGCTATTTTAAAACGAAAACTGTCTATTTTCATTGTTTCGACGTCTTTGAAAAACGCCCCGTTCGCGGTTTGCGCGAGTAGCGCTCGTGCTCAGGCTGTCTCATCTGGATCAGCGATTGAATGTGTGAGGATCTCGGCCCTAAGATTGATGAATGTGGTTGTGGGATAAGAGGGGTGCGGGTTCGTATAAATGACCGCAGTTTGATATTCTGTGACGTCAAAATTTGAGACCACTCGATGTAATACGATGAAAAAATTACAGATTAAGGTCTATATAAATCTGCCAAAGTCGTTTACTTTCGGTGCAAACGCAGAGGAGTTTCTCTTAAATTTGGTCCTACTGTCCCTCCCTACATAGCGAGTGGGTTGAGTCCGGATTTCTCGTCGCTGGGGGCTGAAGGACCAAGAAGCAATTCAACTGAACCGAGCCGAGAGACCTGCATGAGTTTTAGAGCCGTATAAACATTTACATTACATTATATTTAGTCATTGTGTAGCAGACGCTTTTATCCAAAGCGACTTACAAATGAGGACAATGGAAGCAATCAAAAGTCAAAGCAACAAAGCAATGATACACAAGTAAAATGAATAGTGCGCAAGTCTAAAAGTGACAAGTTTTTTTTAATTATTATTATTATAATATTGTACTGGCAAAACACTTTTGCTACTATGGATGTGGGATACAAGTAAGGGTTATGGACAGGTTTTGGTGGTATGGGGAAGTTTAAGTGTGGGTTAAGGTGTAAGGAATAGCTCTAATTATAAATGTAATGACATGCAGATATTTTTAAATATAAGAACCAATGTAAAAACACGTACACAACAAGTGCATTGTACCAATTAATGGTGTATTTCTTCTATTATAATGGTGGTGGTATCGATATATATATATATATATAATATATATATATATATATATATATATATATATATAATAAGATATATAAAAAAAAAAAAAATATATTGATGACATTTAAATGTTTTTATGACATTTTTTTATTTTTCATTATTTATGACATTTAAACATTCAGAATTCATGCACCCTCTGGGAATATCTACTCTATATGAATAAAAGCCTTCTGGGGGCTGAAAAAAAAATATAATTTTTATGAAGTGATACAAAACGCAGTATGTTGTTGTGTTTGTTATTTAAGTAATAATTTCATGCAACCAAAGATGCATACTTTTTATATGACCAAAAAAAAACTCTCTCTGTTTTAGGCCGTCGCATACATCTTAATCACTGATGCACCTGATGCTTGTGTTAACCACATATCACATTTCACTCCGAACATCATTCTGAGAATGAAATTTACCCCTCTTTCCTTCACAAGGGATGGAACAGTGGCTATATTTAATAGTTTTTTTCCGGACTCTGACTATTAAAAAAGACTAGGCTACTGTTGGTTTTGAAACGCGGTATCATTAGGTAATAATCTACTATGTTTTGTTGTTGTTGTTTTTTAGACATGTATCATGTTAAATACCATGTTTCTGAACACAAATCACAGTAATACAATATCTTTTGTGAAATTACATTAGGCTACCATAAACTCTTGATTTATTGTCTTAGACTACTCTGGAAAAAAGCTAATGAGTCAGCACTGAAAATAACTCTATTCCTTTTTAGAGCTTAGATTTAAAACATTAATTTTTAAAACAGTACATTAAAACGGTAAAATAAGCCAACCATGGTGGTTAACGCAACATAGCCGGTAGTGTTGGCGGAATTGTGCATTAACCTTTGAGAGACAGGAAGTCCAGCTGACTGCAGGGAAGTGCGCTTTCGCTGTGGCTTTGGGGACCATCCTGTTTGCTGACTCACCTGAAACTGATGAAGTATTTGTGAATGAACCCTACGAAAACAATCTTAGCCGACCTCACTAATGTCTCAACATCCTCTGGCCCGCAAGCACATTTCACCATGAGAAAGCCTATTGAACCCCTTGCTCTTTACAGATGCAAATGTTTGCTAATGTTTCACATAGAACATTCCAAGAACAAAAGCTCATTCAGCCTCAAACTACGAATCCCCTATAGGACGCCCTACAGAACATAAAGGCCTCCCGGAAAGACCTTGTTTCCATGTGTTACACGTGAAGATGGGTGTAATGACAAGTGGCGGTCAGTGCTATAGGGAGTTCTGAGTCTACATTTAGTGGAGAATGGAAGGGGGGCGGACAGAAGGAAAACCACCCACAGCTGCAGGCCAAAGGGGTCACCTTTGATGTCGTCTTTGAACGGCAGATGTCACGAAAAACGTCACAACTAAAATGTCAAATCCAGTTTCGATGCTTCATCCTAGAACTGAAAATATGCATTGGTCCCTCCAAATGAGGAATATACGTTCGTGTATGGTTTGCTTCTGTCCGCAGCAGGAGGCAGACATTCCGGACGAGTCCCCGGCTCCGGCAGAATACCTCAATCCTAAAAAACATCTTGTACTAATAAAGGACGGTGAGAGCCACCACAGACCCTTACAGCATCTTATAAACAGAGATCATACGCGTATTGCAGCTGTGAGTGTTTTCACCACTAATGTCTAATTATGTGAGGTGAAAACATGAGATGGGTGACTCTCCATCTGACTTTTGACAGGGTGTATGTTGCATTATTCGTCAGTTGTGGTCTCTTCGTTCGAAATGTAATGGCCAACTGTTTTTAAAAAACTAAAAAAAAAAAAAAAAAAAAAAAAAAAAAAAAATCTAAATAAACTATTAAAATAAAAAAACAAATAAAACAAAATAAACAGAAGGATAAAAAAGAGAGAATAAAAACTCAACGTATTTTATTTATGTTGTTGTTCACATTTTGTTTCGTTTAAGTACTAAAATGACTAAAACAGAGGCGGGAAAAGTGATAGCTTTAATGTCACTGATGTTAAACTTTGTGCAAAATGTTAGAAAAAGACCCACGTGGCATTTGGGATTCACATATGGAAAGGGGAAATACTTGTAGCATGAAACCTGACTTCGATTGAGTCTTTTTCTCTCAAGTCATATGTCCAAAAGACTATGATATGACATCAAAAGACTTGCAGCTTTCATAGTAAGGAAAAAGAGCAGGCCTAGAAAATCTACTGAATGTCTTCTGATTAAAAAACGACAATCTTATGTCTGATGGACAGAATTTAAAATTTGTAATATATTTGTACAGGGCGATACCATGTTTTTTTCTATTATTATCTATATTACTATGATGTAGGCACTACATTTGGTTAGAGTTTTAAAATGTAGCTTAACACACCAACGTACATTAAATTATTTTTCTTCAGAAAAACTTTTCAAACAGCAGTGAACACATCATTTTATGCCATGTCAAATAAAAGCTGACTACTCACTGTGCCTGAAATAAGGTTGTCTCTCTCCGTCAGCAGACAGACGTCCGGTCAGTAGTTTTCTGTGTGTAGAGATGTAGCACCTGCTTCAGCTCGCCTGTCACTGATCATGGACCAGCTTCTTAAAGAGAGACTCACTAGTTTTTGATCTGGGGAGAGACCACACCCCCTGTACCTCCTACACATTCCTGCCCGTCTCACCCACCACGCCACCAGCCCCGGGAGCCTGGCCAGACTTCTGATCTTAACCGTGATTGAGTATTGGATTTGAGGTGGGTTTAAGTTTAGATCTCAGATCAGTCCCCTGCGGGAGACCCCATGTGGGCTCACCAGTTCTGGTTGGGCCAAGGTGATATAGAAGACTCCCCACCTCTGAGCAGAACTTCAGGTATAATAAAACTAATAAATCACTGTGAAAAGTGATGAAACTGTAGATGGTGGCTGAGATAGAGGGCAAAAAAGAATGCTACATTAAAAACGTTTTATAGCAAAAGAAAATTAATAGTACTTAAAAAAAAATATATAGTAGAATATGGCACTATTAACACTTAAGGTCATGAATTTCATTCCCTGGGGATATAAATACTGATAAAATATGTGCCTTCAATCAATTTAGGTGGATAAAAGCATCTGATAAATGTTTTTTTTTAAAAAAAAAAGCTGATTTATTTTTTTTGTGGAGAGTACCTCGTGGAGATAGACAACGGGTATGACTGAATTAATAAAGCAAAAACTCCATGCATCCACACCAGTAGGTGTCAGTATGTTATGAGTCCAAAACCACTACAGCCTCTTATAAAGAAAGGATAGATACAACTGTGAAGGATTTTCACTGATATTGTGTAATTAGGTGAGTTAAAATTAAATAATAATAAATAAATAAATAAATAGGATTTACAACTTATTTAATCTTATTTAATAGTTACTAAAACTGAAATAAAAATGAATAAAAACTAAATAGACATTTTTAAAACAACAAAATTTCGAAAACTTTATCTACAAGTAAAATGGAAACAAAAATAAAAACATTCAAAATATGAATAAATACTTAGTATAGTAATGATACTAAAATAATGGATAAAAGTGTCTGATAAATGTAAAAAAAAAGTGGGTCAGTCCCTCATAGAGATCATATGATGTTATAATTCATTTGACAATCATATGAATTATTAAAGCAAAAACTTCATGCATCCACACCAGCAGGTGTTAGTATATTATCAGTCCACTATTGCATCACTACTTTATCAAAAAAAAAAAAAAAAGGTGCTTTAAAGTGCAGTCATACTGACCATTGTTCAAAGAATTTTCACAGGTGAAATCCAGTCATTTTAATAGTAATCTACGCAATCCAGAATTTTTCGTGAGGGCAAAAGATTTTCCCACGCAGATTTCGCAACAGGTTCAAGTTGGTCACCTGGTTTGGCCAGCAGCAAATTTGACTTGGTTTGTGCAAACATTGCTACACTATTGACACAACATTTTATTTTATTTTGCCTTTTTTTTTTAATACCATAAAATACAGATTGTTACATCTGTACAAGCTACATTTCCATTGATTTAAATCTCAAATATCCAAGACTTATATCTTTTACTTTTAGAATTTAGAATTTAGCAATTTTCAATAGTTATTACAGTTTACAAAAAAAAAAAAAAAACACACTCATTTTATTATTTGCTGTTGAGAAAATTGAAAGTCAAGATAAAAAGAAAAAAAAAAACTTTTTGATTTATAATTCTTGTCCATGGCACAAAAACTCCCCCCCCCCCCCCCCCCCAAAAAAAAATTTGGCTCATGGTTTAAACAATGACATCAGTGGAGTCTGAAAGGCTTGTTTAGAGTGATGAATAGAGTAAAAATCAATCAGCTCTGTCTTCACTAATCAGAAGATCGATAACTGACCTCCTGTGTCTGAGCGAAGCGATCATCAAGTTTGACGAAGCCAGTAAACACAGCTGAACTGCCCTCGATGCCTTTCTCTTGTTTCCTCTTCTTTGCTGACTCAGGAGCGGCTTTCGGGGGTTTTGCAGAGAAAGCAAAGAACAGAGACCTGTAAGTAAAAACAAGAGAGACGACTTGAATCCTTAAAACTCTTGACCTCAGCAATAACATGGCACTTTATTGAAAAAAATGGATAGGAAAAAACACTGAATCTGATTATACACACACATGCTGGTACTGACCGAAACTGACACATAATAAAATGCATCAGGCTTTTAAGTTCCTTAAAGGAATAGTGCACAATTTATGATTTTTAACTAAATTATTATTATTAATAAGTAATATGTTATAATATTATTTTACATGTTATTTTTGTATTTTAGAATTTATATTTTATTCATTCCAAATATTTATTGTCCCATTTTTTAGTATGGAGAAGAGTAGCCTGAACACTCTTCTAAGTACTCCTTTTCTGCTTCATGAAAGAAAAGAGGATGTGTTTCAGTCAACTTGAGGCTGAGTTCGGCCTAAAATAAACCCAAGGCAAGTATGTGAATACAAACACTTCTAGTTACACATGCCTGTAAAGCACTGACCAGATATTTCTGGCCTAAAATATGAATTTTGAGTGAGCAATATTATGGATAGAGGACTCGTATTTTAGCCGGTAGCAACAGATTGAAGTTAAAATGCCTCAATGATAGATTTGTTTCTTACAAACAAGAAGCTTTTCTCTTTATTCATTAACTCTCATTAACTGATGGACTGGAGTGGTGTGGATTACATGTGGATGTTTGGACTCTCATTCTGATGGCACCCATTCACTGCAGAGGATCCATTGGTGAGCAAGTGATGCAATGCTACATTTCTCCAAATCTGTTTCCTTTAAAGTCACACACACTTTCACTGACCTGTTTCCTGTGTCAGTGAATGGAATGAGTACGAATCTTTCCCCTTGATCAGCCTGTTCCTCTCCCAGGGCTCATGACTCTGTTGGTCAGTACAGTCAGTGTTCAGAAAGGGGAAGGAAGGTCACTGCCACCCAGCAGGACATGGACGCCTGGGCACTGCAAGAATCAGGCTGCTGTGCGTCAATTCCGGGAGAATGTTCACGGAGCCCAAGGACACCGTCATTGAAAAGGGCTGCGTGAATGTTTCTAAACAATCCAATTTACGGAAAAAAAACAGCATTTTGGGGGATGTTTATTTTTCTATGTTACAAACTTACCATAAAGCAAAATTTATAGGCTTAAGGAACATTTACAGCACAACCCGAGAGTTTGGAAACATTCCTGTTCGCATGGCTAAATATTTGAAATATATGAACGCTGTTGCCTAATGAGCCTGAGGTTTTAATTACTGAGAATCATATGAAAGTAATTAAGGAGGACCAGCTCACATCGATGGATCAGCCCTACAAACACTCTCAACGGCTATGTTCAGATGATATACATAAGTATAATATCTGAAGCAGTTTACAGCAGGGTTATTATAGTTAACAAATACCATTAAAAAAAACATTTATGTTCATTTAAATTAAATAAACGTTAATTAAACAAAATATTTGGAAATATATATTTTATTTCAGCTAGTTAACAGGTCGTACTTGATGTACTAAAATAAAAAAATGTGTTTAAAAAATGACAAAAAAGAATTACTAAAACTTCAAAAAAAGAAATTAAAATGTACAATATGAAAATAAAAACTAGTTGAAACTATTAATAAAACTATAATAGCATTTCAGTGATCCTAAAGTAACACTGGTGCGCAATATGCAATGGTAAACACTTTATATACATATAATATTTGCATACTATATTTATACATACTGCCTACTGTTTTTTTAAATAATATATAGTATGCATTGATAAAAGCTTCAAATGGTAGTAGCCTATGCAACAACACTTTGCAAGTGTAATTCAGCAAGAGATACTGCACATTCAGCACAGTCTCATGACAATTCCTAACTGTTTTATGCTACGTTTACGAGTTCATTTGTATGTTTCTGCATGACTCACTCATGCTCCATTGAAGGTTAATGCAGTGCAGCTTCATGCTTACTGTGCACTATAACATTGCTCTGGAATTTAATGCAAATCTAACCTGGAAGCCACTGCTAGATACTTTCTGCTAATGCTAAATGCAGCTGCACAGCCCGAGATGGATGGAAGCTTTCCATGTAATTCTGAGTTAAATATAACGTGGGAGTTTTGATTGCAGATTTAGGATATAAAATTGTTTCATATGCACTGAAGCAGTTTGAGTAACTCATATGAGAGAGATTACGAGTCTCCAGAAACAGCAACTAAAAGCCATCACTGCTCATTTTTCGCCTCTCCATGGAAATAACAGCTAATCTTCAGGAAATCAAGCAGGAATAAGTGTCCCAACTGGGAATATGGGTGGGTGGGTGTGAGACCGAGGTTCCTTAAAGATGGAATCATGGATATGGAATGTAGATCCAATACAGCGGTGAACATTTTGTTGAAGAAAGTGTTAAACATGTTATTTGCTTGCTAAAGCATTCTGAGCTGTTATTAGTGCAACGCTATGTGGTAACTAGCCTGTTCTAAAGGGTTGCTAGGTGGCTGTTCTGGCCAGAGTCAGTAAATCCCACCCAAGTCTCTATGATGGGAATTATTTGCTCATTTTATCCTCTGAAAGTCTCTTAATTAGAACAAGCCAAATGATTTGATAAAATCATTAATGTTTGTAGCACAAATGGTGGTGAAAAAAAAAAAGTTCCTCTGTTGTTATCGTTAAAGCAGTAATTGTCCTCATTCTCATTCAAAAAGGATGATTATCAAAACTTAAGTTGTTATCTCCTTGGTTTGAACGGGTCTTTAGTGTTAGTGGTTTGTTTAAAATCTCTTTAAGCAATAAATAGTGAGGCTTGATTTAGCAATACTGTAAATTAGTCTATTCTTAGGTCCAAATGATTTTCCTGAGTTTCTGCCAGTGCCTTTGTTCAGTGATTTGCATTGCTGGAAAACGGTCTTTGTAATGATAAAAGTTCCCACAAGCAGAAGATAACATGCTCTTTTGTTTGTGGATGGAACATGAAGGAAAGGAAGCAAAGGATGAGTTCAGTCCTGTGGAAAAAAAAAAACAGAGTTCGACAAGAGGACAGTGAGGAAAAACAGACTGCAGAAGGAAAAGACGGGTGACTGGTGGAGAGATAAAATAGCTTTAAGTGTATAAACTAGTGCTGCAGGCTAAGTATGGAACGCAATTAAACTGATCATTGAGAAACACTATAAATAAACAACATTAACTCACCTTAGGCCTCATTTACTTTCTAGAGTGACAACTTAAAGTAACAGTTCACCCAAAAATAAAAAATTGTTTGAAATGTACTCATTCTTAGTCCATCAAAAAATACCGATTTAGCTTGTTTCATCATCTGAAAAGAAAAAATTGGAGAAATTTAGGATTACATCACTGGTTTGCCAATAGCTCCTCTGCAGTAAATAGGTGCCATTATAATAAGTCCAAAAAGCTGATAAAAACATCACAATAATACACAAGTAGTCCACATGAATACAGTCAAAGATGCAATTTGTTTGAGAAGAAATAAGAAAAATAGAATTAAGTTAATGCAGATTTAAGTCTGCAGACGGGTCCAAATGATGTCACTTCCTATGCATCACATTTTATGGAATATTTAATAGTAGGAATAGTTCATAAACATTTTTAGACAATGAATATAGTAATATCACCTCAATTAAATCACCACTTGGGTAGAATTTAGGGCTCACCTACATTAATTCTCACTTAATGTTCTTTTTTAATACCGAATGAATAGACAAACAGTTTGATGTGCATTTATTCATGGTATTTCCTTTAATTCCATCTGGTCATTTCAACTGTTAATAAATAAAGACGGCCACGACAGTGAGAGGGGGGCGGGGCTTCTCACAGTGACTGGCAGCACTGTGTCAGTCAGTGCCTTAAACCGTTCAATCAAGGAGCGGCAGCAATTCCAGTCACAGCATAGTAAACAGCCATTCATTCTCTCTTACTGGCTGACAAGAAAGCAGAATCAGTTCTATAGGAACTACATGCAAAATTCAGGCTGTAGTTTTACTCACTTTTGTACTAACCCTAATTGCATTACCTCTACGAACATCTCATCCTGATGATCTGCGAAGCTCTGCTTTTTACGCAAAGCCTGTCAATTAAAGCATTCAAATGCAAAACGTTCTTTCCAAGGGCTTCTTCAAAATTCTAAACAGAACGTTCTAGAAGGTTCTCAAGACTCCTTCTTAACGTGCTCCCGATAAAAGTCAAACATCGCTAAATATTCTCTATTTCTATGGACACATACAAACAAACTCGACACTCGTACACAAACCACATTAGTGTCTTGGCCGTACAGCCCATAATAGTCTTCATGTGGATGATTACGAGGAAACATAAAGAGTCAGGACATCATTGTCAGACCGCAGCCTCTTCTCAGTCACACAGCCGGAGCATCTTGCAGCTCGTTTGCCGGGGTTCCACGTACACGCATCAAGCCCTCCCAAACACAAGGGGGCACTACACAGCAAGCGTGTACGGGATCCAGCGGGTGGGAGTTAAATGAAGGGGGACGGATTCTTCGCAAGAGGTCACCGACGGCATCAAACTTCACAGATGACTACCGGAAAATCGACGTGGATACAAGGGTGATCCAACTTGATGATTCCCTACAGAAAAATTTGAAATAAAATGTTTATCATAACAATTAAACGATTAAATCATGCAGCAAATGTTCACAAAACACTACGATGCTGACTAACCTGAGGTATGAGATTCTTGTGGATTCGTTTTAGTTTGGCTTTCTTGCGGCCATTTTTTGTTACTACGGTTTCTTCGTAAAACTCGTGGGCAAGGTCGCCATCCTCGTCGAAGTACAAAGAGTCAAAACATGGATACAAGTTAGAAAACATAAATAAGCAACGTTTAATACCTTTTCTTGAGTCTTAAGGCCTGTTCACACTAACAACCATAACTACATTAGCGTCCACAACAACACACAATAACATTGACTTTATTATAATCGCATGCTGCGGTTTTGTCATCTGCCGCTTTAAATGGTTGCCTTCTTAATAGCAGGATCAACTCTGATTGGCTGTCAATATTTTTAATTGTTCATTAGCTGAAAAAAAACTTGTTCTGACAGTGATTCCTCGAATGTCGTTCCTCTGTGCCATTATTGTTATAATTATGGTGTTGTATAGAAGTAGAACAATAGATTTGTAATTTTCGTTATTGTTCTTAGTCATTTTGTGCATTCCACTGTGCAGATTTTCTATAATTTTTCTATATAAACATGCTAAAGATGTTTACATATAATTTTTTATATAAAGAAATGCACATAATTTCTAGCATAGTTAATATTTTGCATATAAATGCATGTTTCATTACTAGGCCGCTTCGTTTTTATTTTTACAGAAAATATGTAATAATTAAAGATTCAGAAAAAAATACTTTTTTTTTTATTGTTTTGCATAAATGTTTGACATTACTTTTTTTCCTTTCCTTCAAAAAGCAGATTAAATATTTCAAATTGGTTGTGCATATCAGTTGTCACACACTTAACCACTTAACTGTCACCGTCCCACATGTGGGATGCTTGGCGCTCTTTTTTTGTCGTTGTCCTTTTTCTCTTTAAAATCTTTTAGTAATCATCATAAATTATTCATATTCATATTCATTCTTTATTGTATACCAATAAAGAATGTACATTATATACCACTTGAAAGCTTAGAAGCCCAAGATTCATCCTGTGACATTGCGTTACCATGGAAATGGCACTTTAAAATCTTATGGCGGTCTCCTCCCCCTTAGTGGGCAGTGTCAAGTGTCATATTACAAAATGCATTACGGTCTTTTTAGAATCAAAACTTTTTATAATCTTGGCAACAAACATATCATTGGAAAGGTCTGAGTCTCAGGATTCCATATTTGGTGGTTAATTAAGAGATAGAAGTAAAATTGACAGAGAAATCTAGAGAAAAATTCATTAAACAAAATTCAAAGGAGTTTTGGTGGCTGTTTGTGGTATGACACCCTAAATAAAATCTCACAGGAATGTCAATTTTTTTCATATCAACTTCAAATTTGGAACATAACTTATTTAGACACAAGGCTTTAATTTTATACCAATTTTAGAGTAAAACCTGTTATGTAAAATATTTATAATAAATAAAATAAAATTAATATAGCACATTTTATTTAAATTAAACTTAAACAACTATAACTATACAATAATTTAATTAAAAAAAAAACTAATCTAATTTTAAACTTTAAAAAGAGACCAACCTTAGGTCTATATTCCAAAGTGTTCATAAATTACAACAATTTAAGTTTGGATAGTGCACTTTAATGCCTGTTTTAAAAAACTGGGGGGTGATAGTTAAAGGGTTAAAACATAAATTGGCTGACCTCTAATGAAAAATCTGTATTTTCTTAATTACGTTTTAAAAATTTACAAATAAGAGTAGTTATGTAAAACAGATCACCCTGTCAGGGTTTATTTTGCAATAATGTACTGTACTTTATTTGTTACTTTATACCAAAGGTCCAGTTTCCTCAATGACTCTCAACAGTTTGAAAATGTTACTTTCAAAATCTCAAGTATGTCTGTTGTTCAGATTATCTGTTTCTTGTTGCCAGTGTAAAAGGCACAGTGGTCCAGTTATGCTGTCTGAAATGAAGTCACATGCCAGGAGCTGTGGTTATATTTACCTCCTCCTGGTAAACACGAAAGGCGTTGCGTTTCGGATGCTCCGCACCCGGGCCAGGCTCTGCTCTTGGCCGTCTTTAGCAGGTTCATCTCCGCCACCTGAACCTGAGAACGGCCAGTAGCCTTTACCTTTAGACCCGCTGCCACCCATCATGGGCTGCAGAGCATCTCCTCCCGCCTCGGGTCACACTCAGACAGCGTACAGCTCTGGAAGAAGAAACAATAATCTGTTACTGAACTCATAGTGTTAAATATTGACACATTTGATCTGATAATGATGAAATATGGCAGCTCTTTATGACATGGGAAACCTGGGATCTCTGCTTTCCCACTCAAACATATTATTAAAGGGAAATCCATCATAAGTTGATTAATTAGACCCTAAATAATATCAAATTCTCACCTCAGCATTAACATATATAGCATCTTAAAACATGACAGATTGTGTTTGACAGCCAAATAATTTACCAAAAACTGAATTTTCTTATATTACATTAATAAAAATTTGAATAAAAGTGCTGTTACAAATAAATAACACTCCATTGATGTAGCTTTCATGCTAATGCGGCTAACATCATCATAACGTCCTACAACGTTTGTGTCTGTAACATACAGTTATTCGTGTTTATAATGATGACACTTACTTGAATGAAGTCTCCTGATGTTAAATGAAGCAGAGCAGCGGAAATAATGCGAAATTAACGCCGGTTTGAACTGATTTATCGAGTGTGTAAAGTCACTCACAAGCGAACCGCTGCAGATCAGAGAGAATCAAGACACGCTCAGCCGCTCGTGCTGAAACCGGAAATTACATGGTAGCGCTTCGGCGAGGACAATGGATAGAATAAAAGTTCGGGAATATGATATAATAAAAGTATTTTTTTTTTCGGTCAAATTTTATTTGTTATTGTCATGTTTTTTAATTTTGGTGTCGCTTGATCTTTATTTTTTTTAAAGGCATTATTTAATCAAAATTAAAGATTTTGAGGCAATCTATTTTTCTGTATGAGAAGCACCCAGCACAGGAATTACAACATTATGTATCCTACACAGACATATATAATGCGCACATTAATCATATCCTGTGCACATAAATTTTCGATTTAATTTTTCAAAATAATAGTCAAAATAATAAGTCAAAAATAATTTAAAAAAATGGTTGGGCATATCAGTTATCAAACAATTTAACACAAATATATATATATATTTTTTTCATCAAAAATGATTTCTTTCTTAATTATATGGTCGCACTGTGAAGTATCCAACAGCGGATATTTTTTTCAAAAAGAAAAGGACTTGAAAACTAAATGATTTCCCTTTCCATTTATGTAACAAAAGTGCTACTTTCCAAGGTTAAAGTTTTGTTATTATTATTAAATGTAATTAATTAAATTTATATAATTTCATGGTTCTTGCACACAACAAAAACAGTCATTTTAAAGGGGAAAATATTTTATTTAATTTCATTTAATTGATAACAAATATTCAATATATACATGGGTGCTTCAATATCTGACAAGTATTGCATCACTAAATAGTGAATAGATTTTAATACAGACATTAAAATAAACCCTTTTTTCCCATTACAAGTTTAAATGGTGCTGAAAATACTGTTTAATCTGCATATGCATTCACCACAGACCAATAATCTGCGGCTCACACTGGAACGACGTCACTCCACAACTGGATCTACAGCTACGACTGCAGCATTTCTTCCAGTGTAACGTCACACTCCTCTCACGCTCACCAGTCACCCTTAAACACACGCTAATCCTCTCTCTCGCTGCGCTTACAACCCTTCTCATGTCCACTGCAGGACAAAGGGTTCTTCCACACACTCTCTGGATTCAAACAGTAATAAGCTGTGTACGAGCGTCCTCAGTATGTTTCCGTCTTGTTTCCTTTCGTTTCTGAGGTATGAGAAGCAGCTTGTTTCAGCCCGGCGTGCTGAAGTTCTCCAGAGCCTCTTTCATCTTGTCTCTGGCCAGAGCGAAGCGCCGCACGATCTGCCGCACGTGATCCTCCTCCTCGCGCTGCAGGATGCGCAGGAAGTTCTGAAGCTCAGGAAAACTGAACGCATCCCACTGCCAGAAGAAATAACATACTGGTCATTCCTCATAAGTGCATTTATATTTGTATTATTTCTGATGAACACGTAAAGATGGTGAGTTCCTGTCAGAAGATTGTTTACTCACATTGACTTCCCCGGTTTCATTCTCTTTAAGGACTAAACTGAGGACCTTCTCGTTGGGTCCAGCACACAGACGCAGGAAAAGTGGACGCTCATCATCTGCTAACTTCCTTAGATACACTGGAAAGAGAAAGACAACATGATATTTTTGACCCTGGACCACAAAACCAGTCATAAGGGTCAATTTTTCTAAATTGAGATTTATACGTCATCTGAAAGCTGAATAAATAAGCTTTCCGTTGATGTATGGTTTGTTGGGATTGGACAATATTTGGCCGAGATACAATTAAAAATTATTAAAAATCTGGAATCTGAGGGTGCAAGAAATCAAAATACTGAGAAAATCACCTTTAAAGTTGTCCAAATTAAGTTCTTAGCAATGCATATTACTAATCAAAAATTAAGTTTTGATATATTTACAGTAGGAAATTTACAAAATATCTTCATTGAACATGATCTTTACTTAATATCCTAATGATTTCTGGCATAAAAGAAAAATTGATAATTTTGACCCATACAATGTATTTTTGGCTATTGCTACACATACACCCCAGAGACTTAAACCTGCTTTTGTGCTCCAGGGTCACATTTATTATTTGTTTACAATGTATTTATTGTTTATTATAAGAATCGATGTAGAGATGTCAAAAACTAGGAACGGTCAGCACACCTTGGTTCTGTCGCTCGCTGCGTTCAAACAGAGAGAACTTGGCCGGATTGTCCACCACAGTGAACTTCTTCAGCAGTGCTTGGATGACCTCTTTGGCCCGTGTGCTGGAGCTGATGTGCAGGTGTTTGACCGTGTCTCTGGGCAGGTAGAATGAGGTGCCGCGCTTCAGTGCTTTGTGTTCCCGACAACCTCCATCCCGTCCTGAGGAGGAGGACGTGATCTGTGGAGGGGGGAGAGACACGGGCCGGGCCAGCTTGAACTGGACCTTTATGAAGCCAGTGTAAGATCCATCACGGTTCTGATAGAGAGGACCAGAAACATTTTACGGTTACACTCTGAAATTTGATACTTACAGTAAACACCACAAATAAATATACATAATATAATTATACACATAATATAATATTATTGCACTTGTGTATTATTATTATTATTATGTGTTATTAAAGGTATTATAATATAAAGACGACCAAATAAAACACACACACACACAATATTATAATGTATAATAAATTATTATTATTTTGTTTTATTATAATGCAAAAACTACTAAATAAATATTTGTATGAATATTATATAAATTATGTACTACTATTTTTAAAATAAATTATATATTTTATATAACAAACAGTATTCTATATCACATAATTACTTTATAACTAATTATTTAAAATTAAAAAAATATATTTTTTAAATATATATATATATATATAAAAAGGATATAATTGATAGTGTCACATTTTTAATTAATTCTATTTTATAAAATGTGTTATTATTATTTAAACTAATGGATTATATAATAAATAATATATATTATATATATAACAATTTCTAGATTAATATATGCTTACATTATATTATTACATTTAAACAAACGTATTCATCTAATTTTATTTGTTAGAATATATAAATGTGACCAAAGCCACAAAACCAGTCTTAGGTGTAAATGTTTAGAAATTGAGATTTATACATCATCTGAAAGCTGAATAAATAAGCTTTCCATTGATGTATGGTTTATTAGGATCAAACAATATTTGGCTGAGATACAATTATTTGAAAATCTGGAATCTGAGGGCGTAAAATAATCAGAATACTTAGACCTTAAGTTGTCCAAATGAAGTTCTTAGCCATGCATATTACTAATCAAAAATGAAGTTTTGACATATTTACAGTAGGAAATTTACAAAATATCTTTACAGAACATGATCTTTACTTAATATCCTAATGATTTTTGGCATAAAAGAAAAATCGATAATTTTGACCCATACAGTGGTTTTTTTGCCTATTGCTACAAATATACCCCAGAGACTTAAGACTGCTTTTGTGCTCCAGGGTCACAAATATCATTTTGATAATATATGACAGTTTTGAATTAAAGTGAGTGAAGTGATGTGGCCAAGTATGGTGTCCCATACTCTGAATTTGCCAGTCCTTAACAAACGGCAAAAAAACCCAGTATGATATATTTACATATTTAACACTGACAGGTTTCCTTACCAGAACCATGAAGAGGTTACTGTTGACCTGAGCGTTGTATTCTTTCACTTTCTGTTGTATTTCACTGACAGACAGCTCCGGTTTTCTCCAGTCCACTAGTTCATCCTGTAGGACAAGAGGACAGGACGGTGTGTGATACATCACATGACCACAGGAGGGAGGCAAAGAAACCTCAAGAGAGACTCAGATTGGCTGATGTATTCCTCAAGATATACAGTGTAACAAACAGAGAATGTGTGGGATAACTTGATCATTTGTCCTTAACTCAGTTTTCCTGAGATACAAACCAATAAGGATCAGATTTTGAAGAACTTTGACAAAGATATCTGACTTTTATGCAACTCTATTGAACAACAATAGCTGGTTGTGTTTGTACAGCAGAACAATCGCAGTCTGAGGCATAAAGTGGGTTTGAAACTGTCTTTCAGATCCAGCACAGAGAAAACAACCATGCCTCATCCAGAAATAGCAGACAGGAAATGGGAACGAACACACACACACACACACACACACACACACACACACACACACACACACACACACACACACACACAGTTCCACACTCACTCATATACACACACACACACACACACACACACACACACACACACACACACAGACACACACATACCGACTCTAAATGCTTTTGAACGTGTCTGAATAATTCACAGATTTTACGAAACCTTCCTAAATTTTTGGGGAAAAAATGTTTCCTATATTTGAGATCCCTAAAGATTTGCATATTATTGCATTACTATTCATTAATAATAACCAGCAATTTAATTTTTTTAGGAACTTTATTATTTATTAAGTATTTATTATATTAAATGTGATTACTAATTAACCAGTTATTATTTAATTATTTTTAAGTTTAATTCATATGGTGCTATTTACTTGTTTCACAATACATATTGCTCTTTTTTAAACTGTATTGTGAAAAGTACTATATAGACTGAAATAAATATTAATTTAAGTAGCTATTAAATATGTATTAAAATAAATATATAATAAACATTTAAAATATAATAAATAAAACCACTGTTTTTAATCTAAAAATGAATGTCTATTTTAAAAATAATTATAATGTTTATAATTTATGAAAGCAAAAGACAAACTCCACCAAAAATGTACAATTTGGTGCATTGTTGTCTTTCAAACCAAAGCGTAAATACACGTAAAAAAGCGTATCCTTGTGGCACGGCTGATACAGAAGACTTATTTGGAGAGACACAGAGGAGAGGAATTGTTGAATAAAGTCATTCTTTTTGTTTTCTTCGCATACAAAAAGTATTGTCATCGCTTCATAATGTTACGGTTGAATCACTGATGGCAGATGGACTATTCTGACAATGCTTTTCATACTTTTCTGGACCTTGACACTGTTATTTATTTGGCAGTCTATGGAACAGTCACAAGCCTCCTGGTTTTCATCCAAAATATCTTAAATTGTGTGCCGAAGACGAACGAAGCTTTTACGGGTTTGGAACGACATGGGGGTAAGTGATTAATGACAAAAATTTCATTTTGGGATGGAGTAACCCTTTAATACACAGTGTGTTTCAGTGATGTCACATGAATAAAAACAAACCTGGTCCATGAACAGAGTGCAGTGATGCTTTGGTAAATCACGTTAAGAACTACTCATCATGACATCATCTGAAGAGGACCCCCCACCCCCCAAACATCCACACAAATGTCTAAAAATGTCCAAAAAGTCTAAAAAATTATATAAAAATACTATAAATATTTAAAAATAATGTATAATTTGATTAAAACCGCTGATTATACTTTTAAATAATTATTTACATTACTGAAAGTTATTGGGAGTTGATGTAAGCATCATTTAAAATAAACACGCACGCGCATTGTTGGCACACCGAGCCGCAAGATATCCGCTTCTTCAGTTTCTCCTGTTTAAACTGGACTTTAAAGTCGCCCAAAAACGCCAAAATAGTGCAAAATAATGACCATTAACCACTGTCTTACTTTTTCCTTGCGTTTTTTGGTCTTTCTGAATGACGTGCGCGCGGTGTAGAACTGCTCGAGCTCGTGCTCGGAGTCGCTCTGGCTGCAGTATCCGCTGCTCGCGCTGCTGCCCCACGTCATCTCGAACCGCTCGCAGTCCCTCATTATCACACCGAAAGCAGCCACGGGACCGTGGAAGAGTTCCCGCTGCCTGAGTTGGATGATGCGGCTCTCTGAGTCTGACCGACCTCGTGCAACCAGGATGCAACCGTTAGGCGTGATTCGAACCCCCACCCTTCCGCTGTGCTCCGCCCCCTCGCACACAGGCTCCTCCCCCCATTCAGTCCTGACGCGCCCCCGCAGAACAATGGCATACAGATTGCTGTTTATCACATATTTTAAACATAGATAATATTTCCTTTCTAAATATTTTCTAACCAATAAAAGTATAATTACATCTACATATAATTATATAGTTGTTACAAAAATTGCATACAATAATATGTAACATTTGTTGAATATATATATATGAAAAATATATAATGTATTTTAAAAAGTATGTTGATAATAGTATAAATATATTTTAAATTATTTTTATTATTATTAAATCCAATATTCGTTACATATAAAAATATAACATTTATTTTAAATAGTATATTTATAACAGTAAATAGTAGTATACATGTTTTAAACACACATACACTATCAAGCACATAAAATGTATATTAGTAATAATAATAATAATTATTATTATTATTAGAATTATTCTTATCTACAATATTACCAGTTCGCATCCAAACATTTAGTATGACAAAGTGCAACAACCAATGTACATCACTACAGAACGCAAATAAAAATATAATTAGTCTACATATAAAAATACATTAATTATAAAAAAATTACATATAGTAATATTTGTTATACAAATATATAACATTTATTTTAAATGAAAAATTTATAATAGCAAATAATAGTATAAATGTATTTTAAATATAAATTATTATTATTATTATTATTATCATCATCCAATATTTCCCAATTAACAAACATTTGGTATGACAGAAAATCTGTGCAACAAACAAACAACATGAATCACTACAGCTGAAAATAAAAAATATAATCTATATATTATTATATAATATTTGCATAAAAAATTACATTTAATGTCATATATAAAAATACAACATGTACATCAAATAATACACTTATACTTGTAAATAACAGTATAAATGTATTTTAAACTTATGCATAAATAAATGTATATAATAGTAATAATCGTAATAATAATTATTATTATTATTATATACAATATTACCATTTGGTGTGACAGAAAAATGGGCTGCAAATAACACACATCACTACAGTGGACAAAAGAACTGCTGGATTTCGGGAGGATATTATATACGTATAAATGTTTCATATGTCCTGTGCCGTCTGCATAAAATGTGCTGATGGATAAAGTCTTGTGTGTATTTAAAAGGATTAAAATTATAAGAATGACCATCACGCAAATGTTGCATGGCCAAATGAGAGTTTAAGATGATTTGCACATTTGTAATTAGGTAAGAGCTCCATTGTTGAGCTGATTAGTTCATTCACCCAGCTGTCAGTCCTCCACCCTCCCCCATATCACTTTCACATCATTACTCAACAAACACTCACTTACACTGAAAATCAATGGCAGATCTCTCCTTCACAGATCCACACTGTGATTAGAACTTTCAATTATTATGGAAATAAACCAAATATCCAATGCAACTCTATAAATACTAGAATTGTTAATAAATTCCACATTTTCAGAAAGCTAAAAAAAAAAAAAAATCGATCAATCTAGGAAATCAGGCCAGTTCATGTATTTATTTACATTTTAAATGTTTAAAAGTGAGCAGCTGCTTTATTGTGTGGTTGCTAAGCAACCTCTCCTCCGTGGCGCTGTTGTAAATTGCACACGTCACTGTGTGTGTAGGACGGTAATAAAACCCGCACTGATGGCATATGGTGCTCTGAGACACTGATCTACGTCTAGCGACAGATGACAGGGTGGAATAATTTAATTATGTTTTAATGTAACACATGCGCATGTCTCTGATTCACATCTACTAGTAAACTCTCCTTTCTAGTAGTTCGCTCACCACATTAGTGTCCGTCTCGATCGTGTCCTCGCAGCAGTTTAGCTGTTCGCTGACGGCGTCGCAGTTCAAGCTGCAGTCCAGTTGAATGAAGGGTTGACAGCGGAAGTGACAAGTGTAATTACAGTCTGAAGAGACAAAACGTTACTGAAAACAAAATACATATAAATCCAGCTATTTTGAAGAATGTGTGTAACTGTTGCCGGTAGCCATTGACTTCTATTGTATGGAGAGAAAAAAATACTATGGAAGTCAATGGCTACCATCAACTGTTTGGATGCCAACATTCTTCAAAATATCTTTTTTTGTGTTCAACAGAAGAAAGAAACGCATACCGGCTTGAAATTTGAGGGTGAGTAGATGATGACAGAATTAACATTTTTGGGTGACTGTCTCTTTAAATACAGTTCTCCAGTCACAGAGCTTTATATGTTTTTTTAGAGAGCTCAAGCTTTGATGGTCCAGAGCAGTGTGACTCATCATGAATGAATGCACAGCGCCACCTGCTGGTCATGCTGATGTGTGTTCTGGGTCATTTGATGAATAAGTCATTCATCTGTGGTCTGGTTTTGACTGACCCATTTTTCTCAAGGCCTTACGAAGTGTAAAAACAATGCTGTTTATGATCGTTTTAACATTTGATTATCTATTATGATGTTTCGGGCAAATAGAGAAAGAGAAAAACAGAGAAAACTATATTGTTAGCTTTTCTGAAGATTATGTGGGTAGTAATTGCAAATCTCACTGTTACAGCGTCAAGATATCTGGGAGGTTGCCAGGGAATTGCTAAGCTGTTGCTAAAATGTTCTTGATGGTTGCTAAGGCATTTATTTATTTATTAATACAGTTAAGCATTTATTTATGCATTTATTTATTTTCTGTTTGCTACTCACGTTCATTTTCTATATTGTATGTGTCCTGTTGATTTGATTTGAAGTATTTTTTTTTACACATAGTTGCACATAGTTTTTTTGTTTTTCTTAGATGAAACAGTTCAATTAAACACATAATCCATCAATTAATTATATTTTTTGTAATTTATTACTCATTTATTTACAGATTTACATTTATTTATAATTTTAATGCATGTATTAGTTTCTGTTTGCATTATTTGCCAAAATTAAAATCAGCTGCATGCATTTTAACATCAAATTATTTTATTTTATTTACTACAACTTATTTTAGTTTATTATTTTGTATTTATGCATTAAATAATGACGTTCGATTGATTTGCTATTCAATTTCCTCTTAAATGTCTTGACGTTGTATTTACAACACACACCCAACACACAATCTCTGTCCAACAAAAGACGCTGTCTAAACTGTCTAAACATCCTTTTTCTATTGTCTTACGGTCTCTGAGGGTCAGATTGTCTTGACAGTAGCATTTACACAGCAGAAGACAGATACCCCTGCGGAAATGGTCTTGATTATCTCGTACCGCACACATAAATGACTCACGTGTGCAGCGGAGGCTCTGGCGGTACAGGCCCCAGATGAACTCTCCGCAGAGGTCGCACCAGCTGAGCTGCGTCTGGCTGCAGGGCTGGAAGTCGTGTCCCTGTCCTGGTTTACATGTCAGCCAGTCGGGGTCCTCCAGACGCACGCGCTCCCCCACCATCCGCACCACCTTCCCTTTGCTCCATCTTTCCAGAGTGGGTCCTGCACGGGACAGAGGGGGCGCTAACTCGATGCGGTCACCTGGAGTCAAGTCCTGCAATTCAATAAATTCACTTTTTGCCATCTTGGGAATGCGAGAGGCTGTAAAGCATGGCTCAGTAGGTTATGGGAGATGATTTATCAATTCAGACCACGTAAGAGCGACCATGTTTACTCCAAACCAGGCCCAAAGACTTCAAGTTCTGATGTGTTTGCATATCCAGGCTAAGAACAAACATGGATCACTGTGTCGATCCTACAGTCTTAACACAAAAGAGATGATGTTTTTTTGATGAGTTTTCAGAAAGATGTCCTCTAAGTTCAGTTTTCAGCACCATCTGGCTCAGTCTGAGGAAAAACAACAGAGATTAGATTAGATTAGATTGTGGTGTTGTACGATTACAGCAAATGTGGACAGTTATAATCTCTCTGATCTACAAAGAACTCCATTAATGTGTTTTACTATCAGTATATATATATATATATATATATATAAATTAAATAATATATATTAGATATTAACAATACTTAAAATGGTTAAATGTATTTATCAAGGTTGAGGACCCTTGATATTTGTTGAACAGAATTGAACGTTTAGTATGTATAGGGTAAGAGCTTCTTTAAACATCAGACAGAAAGTCTACAAACGGGAATATATGGGGATTTAACATTCCAGCGGGGTTGTGCAAACAAATCTGTCCTTTACAGAACCGCTTGACAACATCTATCTGGAGGCTGATCAGTATGCGTGAGGAGGGAAATTGCGCTCAAGGGTGTTTTAGACCATTTTTGTTGTAGGGCACCTCTTTTGGCTGATGTCCTAATCCAGAGAACATCCCGAACAACCAACCAGAACAGAAAGAGGCATAAAACGGGGTCACAAAAGAATAGCAAATAAATAACACATAAAACAGACATAGTTAAGTGCAGAATAAAATAGAATAGAATAGAATAGAATAGAATAGAATAGAATAGAATAGAATAGAATAGAAGATAAAGATTAGATTTGAAAGCACGTGCAACTGGCAAATTACTTTGGGAAATAATGCATAATAAATAAATGCACCAATAAATGTGTAATTTATGCACATTTATGTAAATTACATAAATGTTAATCTATAAATACATGCTTAAAAATTATAAATAAATTAATAAATATTTTTATTTAATTAATTAAATTAAAATGAATTAATAGAATACAGATTAGATGTTAAAATGTGACTTCAAATGCATTTAATGCATAGATAAGTTAATAAATAAATAATAAATGCATAAATAAATCAAGAGAATAGAATACAATATAGAAAATGAATAAACAGGATAAGACAATAAATAAACGCATAAATAAATAAACAAATAAATACTAGAAAATATAACAATACAAAAACCTGATTAAAAAAAAGAATTTGAAAATGTGTAGCATTAATTGCAGACAAATAACAGAAATAAACAGACGAATAAACAAATATAATGAAATAATATCTTGCAGATTAGATTAGCAATTTGACGTCATTGAAAAAAAAAACTAAATTACAAACTTCAGAAAGTGCATCTGTAATTTGTCGCTAACAAAACAAGTCACTTGTAATCAGGGGCGCTGCTAAGGATTTTGGGCCCCATGAAAAGAATCTTGACAGGGCCCCCAACACATAATGGTCAGAAGCGGTCAGGTTTACAGTAAACGCGTGTCTCAAATCCGCTCTTGGCGTAATTTGCGCGCACGACGCGTGCTTGAGCGAAGATAACGCAAGTGATTGCGCAAAACCGTGAAAACGTTAAACATTCCGCTCAGAACTAAAGACAAAACGATCCTCCACCGGCAGCAAGACGCTCCCTCAGATGTTTCCTCGTGCTTCGCGGTCGCAGCTCGAAACCAAGTCGATCAGTTTCTCTTCCGAACGCGCATTTATCCAGCGCGCGTTTGTGCGCATGCGCCGTACTCTCAGATTAACGCTTAATCCGTCCTAGACAGAGCTAAACCAGAGCAGACATCATTTCCTGAAGCATTTGGTGGACCCTCGGTCGAACCCCTGCCAGTGTGGGTCTATTTACAATAATCTTGTTTAAAATGAAACTCGTTCTTAAAGGGACAGAGCAGCCCAAAATGATTCACTCTCACATCATTCTTTCCTCTGAAGAACAAGAACAAGATTCTTAACGCAGCTCTTTGCTCAGTGCTCCATATAACTTGTAGGCTATGGTATTTATTTTAAGATGCATGATAGTTTTGTGTAAGAAACAGACTAAATGTTGTCGCATTTGACAATTCTTCAGAATATTGCATATGTGCTGGAAATACCCTTCAGAAACAGAAAGAATTTCAATTTAGATCACTTCCCATTTTCACATGTGAAACTTTAAGTGCAGTGAATACATAGCAATCTGGTGCACTTACCTTGCTGCACAATAGTTGCTGGCAGACGTCCATAGGCCTGATGTAACCCTCTTCCCCTGATAGCGGATGCGTCATCAGGAAGGGTGGCCTGGAGACCCACGGGAGGAGATAAGGAGGTCTCTGTCCTCCATTCAGTCTGGACGAGGGCCAGCAGGTCACAGGACACAGGACTTCACGCCAGTAATTGGTCGTGAATGTCTGATTTTGTTACGGTCACTGGATGTCATTTTCACTGAACAAACTCTGCTGTTTTCCCTGATATATGGCTGTAACTATATTAAGGGCAAATTTGCAATATTTTGATTCAGCAGTTACAATATCCAGTATGCAGTTATTGAGTCTTTAATCAAGATTATAAACCGTTTCATTAATCATTAGTATATGCATGGGTCAATGCCAAGATGTTTTATTATTATTATTATTATTATTATTATTTTATTCATAAAGTATATTTGTGTCACAGTAAAAGTGGTGTAACCATCAAGTAAACTATTTTTCACATTTTCATTATAAAATTAACATACTTTTAAAGGTATACACATTACTGACCCGAGGATTTACAAACATAAAAAAAGCTAAAAATAAAATCAAAATATTTAATCTAAATACAAAAAATAAAAAACTTTACAGGATTAAAAACAAAACACATCTATTTCATATATATATAATCAATCAATCATTGATTATTTGAGCCAATGCAGATGAATGAAGTTACACTGAACAAAATTATAAACATAATCAATCAATCACTAAATAGGCCTAAATAAATACAAATGTACTGTTTTATTATATTTTAATAATGAGGGAAAAATGGGTCTCACTTCTGGTAAAATCTGCACTGACACAGATAACAGTGAACTGTGAAGGATTTAATTATTAGCAGAATCTGAAAAAAAAAAAAAACTGTGATTCCTGCAGGTCAAACGATGGAAACTCGCGCATGTAAACATCAAATCCCACGTCAGCATGAGCAGAGGAATTTCTAGAACAGAGGCAATCTGGAAATTATTTACAAACATCGCCAAAATAAAAGTCATCACTTCTATCAGGAAGAGAAAACAGACTTTGGTGCAAACAAGATTAAATCCTTAACTCAGTTCAATTTTTAGTGTATTGATGTTCATTTATAGAAGTGAAAATAAGCAGCCGACATAATCAGATTAAACTTTGCTCGAATTCGAGCAGACTTTTATTTTGACAGGCGGGTTTGTAGCCGGAAACCGTCAAAGAATCAAGTGTTCCTAGTCGAGAATCAGAGCGGTCCAAAGCGCTTTGATTGTATATGCGTGTAAATGAGATTTATTGTATACTTTTAGGAAAGAGTCAGTAGAAATAGAGCATGAGCATCCATCACGAGTCGGAGCCTAAACTGTACCGCTACAGCAGAACGGTGTGCGGCGTCTTCACTCACGTCCTGTGCGCGCTGTTCAGCGTCTTCATCACTGTTCTGAGCAGACCTGGGTCCAGTGAGTAACGTCACAGTTCACGAGTCACGCGAGGAAAACATTCAGATTCAGCTGTTTACTCGGGGATTGATGTTATATGATAATGTTAGTAGATGGCCAACAGATTTGTCATCTTCTTAATAGATTTCTGACATGCTCTTATAATATTATACAAAAATATATTAATTTGATTAATTTTTTTATTGATATCCTATAAATGATATACATATACATTAAAAAATGTAACGTTTGTATGCACAAAAGACTAATGACATCATATAAATCTAAAAGGATAAACACTAGCATATAATAATAATTTACAAAAATTATATAAATGTATTATGTAATGAAAATATTGATGCAATCGATTCTCTCTCTCTGTTTATTATTTTGTGCAATAATAAAAATATAATAATGTTATTTATTTAAATAAAAAATGTTGTGAACTATGTCAAACTATATTATGAAATATAATGCAATATTTATAAATGTATTTTTTTTTTTATAAAAATATCTATAATATTATAGTAATACACTAAAAGGAATAACAAAATTAATAACATGCAATTTTACAATATTAATAATATCAGATGTTTGTAATATATTTTTGGTGATAATACACAAATTACTGTTCTTATAATAATTAATTATAAATATAAATAATAAAAAGAATGACATCCAAACAATGTAATGATGTCAAATGAATGAATGGATAAATAAATGCCTTATTTCTGGATGTGAGGCTCATCTATATCAGTGTTATTTTGAATAAAACTAAAACTATTAAAAATAATTTTCAGTAACTGAAACAAAGCGGGGAAAAAAAATCAAAACATTTAATAAAAAAAACTTGAAGGAAACTTAGAAATGTTACCTTGGAAACATTAATAATGCAAAATTAAAATAAATCAAAAGCTAAATACAAATATAGTAAATACATTAATAATAAAAATGAGAAAAGAACGTAACAAAATTACTAAATTTTTAAATAAAAGTCAAATGAGAATATAATAAAAGCTAATTCAAAATATGAATAATAGTGTCTAAATAATACTCAGATAAGTCTGCTGTGTGTTTGTTCACAGGTCTGTTCTCATGGCATCCATTTCTGATGACTCTTGCTGTGAGTTTGACACATAAATATCTTTTGCACATAAATAATTTTAATCACAAGATCTCCTAAGTTTGATTTTCTGTGTCCCCCCCTCATCCTCCAGTTCTCCTTCTTCATGACCGAAGCCGTTCTGCTGTTCAACCCTTATTCATCTCCCATCAAGAAGCTGAAGCACAAGACTAAAGGCCGCCTGCACTGGATCCTGCAGGGTTTGTGTGTTTGCTGCGCGGCTGCAGGTCTGAGCGCCATCTTTTACAACAAAAAGCTCAACGACAAGCCTCACTTCACCACATGGCACGGGTTGATAGGCGTTTTAACGCTCGCTGTCGTCGGGCTGCAGTCGCTCGGAGGACTTCCGCTCCTCTATCCCAAACTCGCCAAAGGCTGGTCGCTGGCTAAACTGAAGCGCTACCACGCCGCCTCCGGTTTACTCACGTACCTGCTGGGCAGTTTGAGCTTGTTTCTCGGACTGTGTTCGGCGTGGTTCAGCAGCAGCGTGAACGGGTACGTCTGGTACCTGGCTGTCCTCTGTCCCGTTCTGTGCGGTCTGGTCATTATGAGTCAGGTAACGAATGCTTACATGGCCCGCAAACCAATGCAGTACTGAAACAGACATTCAGGGTTTGCAAACAGGTTAATCTGAAATGATACAGACTTTGTGATCTCTAAGTGGAACAGATTTATTGTTAAAAAAAAAAAGTATTTTTATAACAGGTTTATATTCTTGAATGCGTGTTGATAGCATGTATTTGGTGCAAATATCTTTGGAAATGACTGAAGGCAACTAATTTTTCTGAAATGCAAGGATCAGTGTGTTTATTAAATTGTTATTGTTTTAATGTTTATGCTTCTTTTTCTTTTTTGCACTTATCAGTGCCAGTCTGCCCTTTTCTGTTCAATTAAACAATTGCAGATCATGCAAGAAAACATTTATGCCTTATTACTTTAATTGAAAAAATGTTTATTACTATTATAGTAATATCTTAGGTAACCAATGTTTCTTAATGTTCCACAAAATATTCTGTTCAATTAAAAAAAAAATCGAGATTGTGTATGAAAACTTTTTTTTTTTACTTGAAAATTTACATTTTTATTATTATTTTACATAAAGTGAGATATAATTATAATATATTAAAGTTGTAAGCAACCAATATTTCTCAACAGCAGAGAATTTTGCAACAAAATATTTTTCTGTTCTATTACAGATCATATATGAAAGCTATTTTCAATCCTTGAAAATCTACGAATATTATATTACTAATATTATACATAAATTAAATAATAGTAATATATTCAAGCTGTAAGCTTCAAGTTTTTCTTAAATTGTTTTTTGTTAAAATGTATTTAAATATTCTGTTCTATATTTCTGCTGTAACTTGTAGATCATGTTTTTAATGCCTAGTTTATATGAATAAATTATTAATATTATGTAGATTTTTTTTTTTTAATTACCAAGTCTTTACACTATTTACAATGGAAGTCAGCCTTTTTCTCATCCATTAAACTGTTGCACATCTTTAATATATACTTTATATCCATGACACTGTGTGAACCATTATTCTGAATACAGGAGGAGTCAGGTTTATGTATGTTAAAACAATATTTAATAAATACAATGTCATTTGTACTCCTCCCCATGCTGGGAACATGAGATGACGTTTGGACACCTCCCGGGACAGCACCTGTATGTGATCACATGTGTTTGCGGGTCCCGACTGCTGAATCGCTCACAGATCATGGTCTTGAACTCACCTATGGGGGGGGAAAAAACCCTGCGTCTCTGATAGAGGGATTTTTTTCCTTCTTAAAAAAGGTTGAAAACGTATAAAAATAAAAAAAGAATGAAAATGAATTACTCTTCAGCATTATAAATAAATATTTCTGGTAAATTTGTACATAGTTAAAAGATAAAACAAAACTAACACATAGGTATGCAATAAGATGTTACAAAACAAAGATTCAAATAACAACAACAACAACAAAAAGATATAATCACATGTCAAATGCACACCATTATATTGATATAACAGCGTCTGCAGACTGAGGCCAAAGATCATGAAGTGGGTATCTGCCAATCAGAAAGCAGTCCATGGGAGGAGTCAAAATAAAGAGCTCTAATAGGCACAGAGAATGAACAGTGTTATTGGCGGAGGGATTTGTCAGTCACAGGTCAACCAGCGCGCGAATGAGTTAACATTAACACAAACGTTTAACACATTGAGATTCTTTGAAACGGCCAAACGAACACTTTGGTCATGACTGTGGCCCCAACACGGATGAAACCAAACGAGTGCGCAGATGATCCGAAGATCCGAAATTAAACAAACAAAAAAAACAAAAACAACGGCTAATAGGGTCGCATAACAGTCTACACATTCGTAAGATGATCTCTATGGAGAACAACAGGTGATTTTGTTTGCTACGCAATTGAACGAGAACACAGATCCATTTGTCTGCTGTAAGGCTAATATCGAACTAAATGCACTAAACTTACGTCCCTCCACCAAATTTTAAAGGCTAACATGAAAATACATTCGAGTTTAAGGTTTTCCTTGTCATTTTTTTTTTCCTCCAAAGGAAAGCAAAAAGGTCTCGGCGGTGTTAACGCTAGGCATGGCTTCTGTTACTTTTCGATCCGACTGTTACGAACTCCCCCCGCTGCCCAGTCTCCGATTTGAAACAAATATGAATATTCATGTAGGACCACCGTTTACAAAAGTAATAGTAGTACTTACAGTTATAATAAAAAAGGTCATGTACGTTTTTCTCGTTTATCATTCCAGGTGATGCTACAAGGTCTAGCAAATGGCTAAGTATCTCTAAAGTCATCTCTTATGAATGCAAACAGTCTGTAAAGACAATCACATTTAAGTTCGGATTAGTATTCTCTCCGAGGGAATTCGTCAGGTCTGTGTCCTGACCCTCTGTGAGAGAGATACGACTAGGGCTCTTCAAGTTAGCCCTGTGGTCTGGTCCCTTACGGTAAAGAAAAATATATATCGCCTTTCTTAACTCCATGCATATTCAGCATTTGGATTTACATAATTTCAGCTCCATTCAATCGGATTCTTCAATTTGGAACAACGGAATCCAAGGCAGCCGATCACTGGCCCATCACCTCTATGACATCGTCATCTGAGCTGCTCCCGCCATTTTCTGTGAGTGAGGGGTGAGTGTCAGGGCGGTTGAACGCTGCCCCCAAAAGACCGGAGGAAGAGAGGAAACTGGAGGCAGTGGAGGCAGGGGTTGGCATAGAGGACACGCCTCTAGGTAGTAGGGAATCCCGGAACAGCGGCTGAGAAAATGGTACTGGGAAGCCGGAGAGCATGCTTGCCATGCTGGGGTTCATGAAGAAGGGCGGGAGTGAAGAGGAAGTGGAGGACGATGATGAAGAGGGCACAGAGGATGAAGAAGAGGCCAGCATTCCAACATGGGTGGAGGATGTGGTGTTGGTCGAGCAGGTCGAGGAAAGAGTGCTGTTGGACACGCCAAGTCGGAGTGGGTCAGTGGGAAACATGGCATGAAGGTCACCCAGAGTCTGACCAGCTTGCTGTAGGAGGTGCGACCTGCTTCCAAGAGAGGGGGGAGGAGTCATGTGACCCAGGGCACCCAACAAGGCAGGGTTCAGCCCCATGGGTGGGAACCCAAAACCGGGGCTTAAAGGAAACCCCGGGTAACTCCCGGTTGTACCGGTTGACGTTGAGGTCCGTTTGGCGCTAGGCTGTTTGGATGTCCGACTTTCCATAAATTTCCGTTTCAAACTTTGAACATCCACAGACGATGCAGAGTCATTGCTGAGCTGCCGGTGTTGGTCAGGGTTCTGGATGGATCTATCTGCTCCCAAGTGTTCGGGTGTTGCTGAAGATGGTAAGTTCTCTCCCCCAGGAACCGGGTCCTTGTTGCTCTGGAATTCTCGGAGCAGCTTGGGGCTGTCTTGGGGCGAAGGGCGAGGCGGAGCCTCGGGAGATAAACATTTCGGCTCCTGAGGAGATGCACGACCATTACTGACAGAATGCAAGGGAGGGCCCAATTCCTCTGTGAGAAAGAAAAAGGTTTTGTTAGTTTATGGTGGTGTAGACTACTTGGTAAAGATCTGGGATGGTCACCGAAAGATTGTACAGTCAAACCCCAGTAAAGGGTTAATCCATCAACAATCAAAACTGTAGTCTTGATCAAAGTAGAGGTCTGTACACCCCCGGGACTACTGAGGCTATCCACAGAGTGTGGCAGGATCTTGCAGGAACACGACTAAAACATCCATCCCACACAGACCTCTAGATCATGTGAAACAGAGGCCCAAAAAGGACAGTCTTCAAAGCAAGAGCTTTTTTCTTTGGAAAAACGTGCACTGATGAACTGTGCACAATTATACTGGGCTTCAAGTAAGAATTTCCAGACATTCATTCTTGGAAAATAGAAATATTATT
The DNA here is from genome assembly GCF_018340385.1 of Cyprinus carpio. NCBI lineage: Eukaryota > Metazoa > Chordata > Actinopteri > Cypriniformes > Cyprinidae > Cyprinus > Cyprinus carpio. The sequence continues at coordinate 141,498 of NW_024879364.1, forward strand.
GCATAGCATATCCTCAACTGCAAAGATAATGGTACTACTGACATTTGGTTTGTTTCACCATTTTCTTTATGTCAGCCAAAGGAATGACTTCTGAAAAAGTCTATACAATTGAGTCAAATTTGCCTGAAGATTATGCCAGACTGCGAAGAACTGCTAATTAACAAATTAGTAAATTAGCACACCTCTTGAAGCTGTGGCTCCTCCTTCGGGTGGTCTTGGCTTTCCAGAACGGATGGCGAATATCCTCCCATCATTGGTCCTGATGTATGTGCCTGCAACACCAGTGACAGAATATTAAGTGAATAAACCTTACCAACTCCCAGTGAAAAGGAACCCCTTGCAATTGTCTTCTGGAACTGAGGTACCTTTGGATCCTCTGATAACGTGAATACTCTCTCCTGCACCGATCCGGGCTTGGACATCCGTGCTGCTGTTGGAACCTGGGATCACAATATCTGCAATGCAGGGATATAAAACCATGAAGAAACAAACTGGGAGACCTTAAACATAGCAAGAAATAGCATGGATTACAAGTGAAGCGTCTGTACCAGTGGTGGTGACGATGCGCTGCACGTAAACGCCGGCCTTTTGCAGGTAGTTGACGGGGAATCCCGCGCTTGAACTGGGGACACTCATGGGTACCTGTCGGGGCATCATGGGAATGGGTGTGGACTGAACTGGCCTCACACTTGCAACTGGTTTCTCTTCTAAATGTGGAGGGGGCCGCCTGAACGAAAGGTTTAGATGAGCAAACACATTTTAAAACACTCTTAAAAACTGAAAAGCACTACACTGAAGGTTTTCTGTGGTGGACCCACCAGTTCCTCTGGCTGAAGGCGGGAATATTGGTGAGTCTCTGGTCACTAGCTGGGTAGTAATGTGCGTAAGAGGGCCGCTGATATGGCACAGACGCCCGCTTCTCATCTTCATAGCTTTTCTTGGCTGCTCTCTTTTCCGCTTTGGTCAGTTTCAAATCCTTGCGGTCCATCAGTAGAGACTCGTGATGGAACGGTTGCTGGTATGGAAAACAGACAGATATTAGCATAGGCGACTGAATGACCTAGAAAGGAATATTAGCACTCTAATAAGTTACACCTTCACCATTGTAGGATTTAGAATTTGTCTGAAACATTCCAATTTATAAATGTTTGCTTATATGAAATTCTGATAAAAATTCACTTATGTGACGGGATGCTCCAGTAAGGTTATGAAGAAACGTAATCATTACCTAATTAATATTTATAAGCTCACACCATAGTAGGATTCAACATTTTGCCAGAATACCTTAATTTGGACACTAAATAGCTGATGTATAATACAGATAGAGATATTATGTTACATGATTGGATGTTCCAGTAAGGTTACGAAGAAACGTAAGCTCAAGCCAGTTAATATTCATGAGCTCACACCAGTATGATTCATAATTTTGCCAGAATAGACAGGTGTTATGTTACATGACTGGACGCTCCAGGAAGAAAACTAATTCATATTCATGAGCTAAGCTCACGCAATATTAGGATACAGAATAGTTTGATTATGGCAACAGTACCTTGTGTGGAATAAAGATCAAAATGAGCTTACATGACTTAACGCTCCAGGAAGGCTACAGAGCTATGTTGGTACAACCTAATTAATATTCATAAGCCAAGTCTACACTGTAGAAGGATTCAGAATTTTTGAATTTGTAAAATGGTTGCAATCAGAGAGCTCCATGAAGTTTACAAAGCAATGTCAAAAGTGACTTGATACTCATACACAAAGCCTGCACCACTGTAGCATTCAAAATGTTGCCTGAATGGCTGAATCTGTACAACAGAAGCTGGTATTGATTACAGATAGAAATTAGCGTACATGAAGTTGCACAGCTTTGTAAACACAAACTAATTACCATTCATAAACTAAGCCTAAACCATAGTAGGATTCAGACTAAGGGCCAAATTTTTGGATTTAGAAAAATGGCTGCAAAAGTTTACGAATCAACAGCAACACAGCCTGATTAATATTCATGAGCTAAGCTTTCAAACCGTATGATTCAGAATTTTGTGGCATAGAATTCACTATTCCAGAATTTTATTTGGAATAGTAACATTTTAAAACAGAGTAATTACCTTGGTTAAGAGGTGTGGATATAACAGGCAGGCTTGTTTAATCACGATTTCTATGTCCTCACTAGGGACCAGCTCTGATTGGCTGGGACCAGGCTCCTCCTCTACAAAGTGCAACAGTGACTCCACTTCCTTCCGTGTGAAGGTGAGGACAGGGTTCAAATCATCCACGACTCGATCTATTCAACAGGCAATCATAATGTCAGATCTGTTTTTGCATGAAGACATAAAACAATCCCAGACCTTCCTCTCTTACCAGACATGCCCTGCTTGGACACCTGCCGGTCGTAGATCTTCTTCTCCAGTGTGAAGTCACACACCAGCCTATAGATGTGGCAAGGCTTGCGCTGGCCGTAGCGATAGACGCGACAGACAGCCTGAGCGTCGTGACATGGATTCCACGAAGCGTCGAAAACCACCACGCGATTCGCACCGATCAGATTCACCCCCAAACAACCAGCCCTGCAAATACAGCACCTGTCAGCCCAGACCTCATCATTTCCTCACTATTTGTGGCATATATTTGCACTCAAGTTCACCTGGTGGACAGCAGGAAGACCCAGGTTTGGTTGTTCGCCGGGTCATTAAACTGGTTGATGAGTCTTTCTCTCTCTGAAGCCGATGTGCTCCCATCCAACCCTGCACAAGAGACAAAAATGCAGTGAATTTAAAAAAAAATATATACCCTAAACCACCAGAAACCTCAGGAAAAGATCAACAAAACAACACAAAAAAAAAAAAAAAAAAAAACGCTTAATAATAATCTTCAGAGAAAAAAATTAATAAAAAAAAAAAAAAAAAAAAAAAAAATAAAAAATAAAAAATAATATATATATATATATATATATATATATATATATATATATATATATATATATATATATATGTAAATAAAAAGTTTCTTTGGATAAATATGAAAATGCATGCATTGCTAAAATATTTGAATCACTATTATATTAAGATTTTTCAGATATTTAGATATAATAAACAATTTAAACCACAAATAAATTTTAAAAATGCTTAAATTATAACTTAAAAATTACATGAATATTACAAATTATTACTATTATTATTATTATTATTATTAATAGAAATTATAAGACAGTTATAACACTTTTTCCCCTTACACAGTATTAACAAGGCTTTTAAAAATAAAGCTGCCTTTATTTAATCATTTTTAAATATATTTATAAAATATATTTGAATTATTATATTTATTTCTAAATTTTTTAAACATTACATTTCAACACACTTAAATTATCATTTAACAATTCTAATAACCACACTTACCATTTCTTTCGCACAGTGTAAATAAGTCTTAAAATATATAGCTGAAAATTTTGTTAATAAATAAATAAAAAAATTTTAATCTTTTTTTTTTTTTTTGTATAGTTTGAGTTTTTCTTTTTTGTGTGCTTTAAATTAAACTAAATGAAAATGAGAAATGTTGCCTTAGCAACTAGCTGAAATAAAATAAGCTGCAGTTTTTAATATTTCATATTATTTCAGTAAACGTTTATTTACATTTATTTATCTTTTTTATGGTTTTAGTTTTAGTATTAACAACCCTGGTCCTCGGCATCAGAAAACGTTTAAAAACTCACTATAGTAATTGACATTCCGGACCCAGTTGTGTGTCCCAATTTCTGTTTGGATTGGCATGGGCCTCCGACTCAGGAAATCTTCCATAACCGTGAGCGTTGATAAACTCTGACTGCAAGAATCACATACAGATAAATAAACCAGTGTAAGCATTGATGTAAATGCAACAGCATGGCTGACAGTTCAGGATGCTTAAGGAGAGATTACAGAAAAAGGCAAACATCTGTAGACTGTCACACATGGAAAAGCGAAACACTTCCCACCTGAAAACAAGTATTTTATCTCCTCGTTTGACACTCTCATCAATTAAGTGGAAAAGCAGAACCATCTTGGCGGAGTTCTCCAGAACACCCGTCTGGTAGTTGGTCATGATGTCTTTTGCCTAAAACAAATGATTCAAAAAGCATTCAAAGGTGTTCAAAATGTGCAGAAATTACATCATGAATAACACACAACTACCAACATTTCCAACTAAAATCTATTCAAAGTTCATACCAAATTTGGGAAGAAAATGTATTGCGAGCCACTGAACAAACACATGTAAAACAACACAGTGCCGCACTTTTCTCTGAAACATGCATCACATACATTCATTTAATTAAATCACAGCCTTTGTGTTTTGATAGTCACACTATTCAATTAACTGTGTTCCCACAAAAGTTTTACCCATTCATATGTGATGACTTGGTTGGCCCTCTCCTGTAAGGGGTTCAGCGGTCCCATAGCAGTCATCTTGCTGTTGGCCGGGTCGGACGACTTGCCCTTTATTCCTGGTGCAGAGCAGCGGGTCCCGCTGGTGGAGCTGAGGTCATCCAGGTCAAGATCCTGCTCATTGGCCAGATTTTCCTTCTGCAGAGCTTCGTACAAAACATCCGGATGATTCCAGATCTACGGGGACGCACAAAAATGAGTTATAAGCACTACATAGCTACTATATAGCAACACATCTGTCTGTGAGGTGCAAGTACCTTGCAGCAAACACAGAAAGCTTTAAGAGGGTTGAGTCCAAGCCATCCAGAGTTTCCCGCCTCCCTGAAGCGGTTCATGAACTCCGTATAGAGCGCCCTCTGCAGGCGAGACAGTCGTACCAGGATCACGTGCTCCTCTTTCGCCGGCAGCTGATTGCGGAGAACATCATGACCTCGTCTGGGCAGATACAAAACAGTTCAGCTTCATTTTTTTGGTGCAAAATGAACGGTCCAATCCCAAACGCACAAAAACGCCATTTTCATTCTGCACCTAAACCTCCTTAAAAGATACATTTACTTGAAAAGCAAAAATTGTGAACTAAAGTAAGACTCATTTTCAAGACAATTTACTTCTCCAGAAAATGTACTTTGCTTATATAATAAGCATGTAATAATTAAATAATAAATAAAAACAATACTATTCAATAATAATAAAAACAACCAAAACCTAAACTTAAATATTGAATAAACAATAATTTGTAAACAAAAATAAATATCTAATCACAACAATAATAAACGTAATATTAATAATAAAATCAATTCTATTAATAAATGTATGTAAACAATAATAAATATATAAATTCTAACAAATATTCATTAATAATTCAATATTCCATATTACAAATTAATAACAACAACAACAACAACTAAATACATCCACAATAAATGTAAACAATAATACACATTTAATAATTATAATAATAAACATTATACATATATAAACAGCAACAAAAAATAAATAGTAAATTAATCATTTGTAAGCAATAATAAATATTTAATAATAATAATAATAATATGAACAAATTTTAATGTCTATGTAAACAATAATAAATGTGTAATTAATAAGTATCCATTACTATTATTACAAGTAATCATAAAAAATAGTAAATAATACATTTAAAATTAATGTAAATAATAAGAAATATTTCATAATGACATCAATACTAATACTACTACTAATGATAATAAAATAAGAAATATTTAATAATAATCATGAAAAAGAATGTTCAATTATAATGTTAAACAATAATAAATATTTATTCATAACTGTTATGACTCATGAAATTAAAAAAAATTTTTTATTTTATTTTAATTACTATGACTCTGAACAAATTACACAAATATGTATATTAATAGACAATTAACAGTTTTATTAACAATAACAAACAAGTAAATATAATAAATATTTAATAAGAAATGTAATATTAATACTCAATAATAAAAATGACAAAAATAATAAGTACAAGGCATGAAATGGAAACATTTATGTTTAATTGTACACAGTCCCTTTTCAAAAAAATAATAAAAATTAAATAATAATATTTCATAATAACTCACCTTTGCACGAAGCCCTCCAGCAGACTGTGCAGGACGTGACTCCTGTATCTCATGAGCTGGACGTCCTGCGGCGTGCTGTCTATACACTGGCCGTTCAGAATGGGCCGCTCGAACATGTTACTGAACTCCTGCCGCGTACCGAGGAAATCGGGCCGGACGAAATCCACCATGCACCAGTACTCGATCAGGTTATTTTGCAGCGGGTATCCGGTCAGAACCACCCTCCGCCGCGACCGGATGTTCTTCAGGGCCTGCGAGGTGCTGGCGTGGCAGTTTTTGATACGGTGGCCCTCATCACATATGACGACATCCGGACCGGGTCGCGACAGCGCTCTTTCAATCCCTGAAGACCACAGGACACACAAAAACTCATTATAGATCATAACCAGAGTAAACGCCATACATATTTCACTCGCAAATCCCCAACAGACCTTTCATGAGCTCCTGCTGACGGTCCTCCTCATCCAGGTCAATAATTACAGGTCCTGCGGGTTTCTTGGACTTCCTCTTGCGGCCGGTCACAAAGCTCTTTTTGAGAGACAGTAGGCGGTACATCTCGTATCCCATTAGCAGCACCCCCCCTCCACGAGTCCAGTCCTCCACCACCTTGGCCCGGGCCACCGTGGTTCTGGTCCAGATGCAAGAAATACATTTATGTTTCAGCAGATGCTAAAAAAGCCACTTGCAGTGCATTTAAGGTATGCATTTTATCAGTATATGTGACCCTTGCAATCACTAGCACCACTGAACTACACTCTAATCAAGGATCCCAAACATACTGTGAGAGATTCTATTTGTCATTTTGTTGGTAAATCTCACAAAAACAAAATAAAAAAGTGACTTAAAATTTAACAAAGGATTATATTTTGCATAAATAATATCTAGCCTACAGCTTTATTTGAGACCAGGTCTTAATTGTAATTCATGAAAATTAAGCAAATTTTTTTCTCCAAATTCATTACTGTAATGTGTTTCATATCCATTTTTTTTGTAATTAACAAATAATTCTTATTATAATAAATATATGTAAATGTTTCATACAACTACATACAACAAATATAAGTAAAAAATAATTATTTACATTTTTTTGTTATTATCATTAATAAGACATTTATTATAATCAGTTTAATAACATAACATATAAATAACAAACATTTAATAATAAAAATATTGAATTTGTCATAAATATGTAAATTATATATTATTAATTGAAATACTTTTATATATACCCCTTATTATTACAATTATTAAATATTTATTAAAATATATGTTGGTTGTTATAATAAGCAATGATTAATTTAATAATAATAATAATGATCTATTATAATTATATATGTAAATAAAAATAATTATAATAATCATCTATTACAGTAATATATATTTAAAAAATATTATTATTAATTTCATATTATATTCTTATATTAATGGCACTGGAATTACGGCAATGAAAACTGAGGGCAGAAATGTGCTTTTGCAAATGACATGTTCATTCCCCCTCTTTGGAGTGCAAATAAGAGGAAGTGCAGCGTTCATACTTGTGCTCATCATTGAGGATGTGAACCTTAAAGGTTCGAGGTAAAGCCTGAACCCGGATCCGTGTCGGGGGGGGAAGGGGGGACTTCAGCAGCAGGCAGCCAGAGATTAAACTCAAAGCCAACCAGTTCTGTAGTGTATTCACCTGGAGGAGAGAGGACACACATGAGACACAGACCTCTCTGACAGAGAGAGATACACAATCAGGCGGTCTTTGGTTCTCAGACACTCACAGGTACAATGGCGAGGACAGTTTTGGCTCCAGTGTGCCGCAGCAGGACATCGATAAAGGAGATGACCTGTAGGGTTTTGCCCAGGCCCATGCTGTGAGCCAGAATAATAGCGAAGCCACTGCTGCTCTTATAGCGCTCTAGAGACTCCACCAGGTTATCATACAGGAAACGAAATACCACCAATCTGACAGAGAAAAGGACGAGACATCGACAGATAGGTTTCCATGTCCAAGTGAAAATGTTGAAAATGGCTGTTCATTTCTAGCAGAAACACTGGGTACCTGGTGTGGTTAGGACAGCGCGGGCGAGCTGCGGCGCGAGGAACAGGTCCTCCTCGTCTCCAGGATGGTTGATATTGACCAGCACCCTTCCCTGGGCGTCCGGTTGGTTGATGCTGTCGTTCACATGAGACCCGCTGCTCTCCTCTGTGCCGGGAGTGACAGAGCGATCCTCATTGTTGTCTTCCTCGCTGCTTATCCGCAGGGCATCTTCATCACCTGAACTCAATTCGATCACATCTGGAGGAGCACAAATGAACATCAAGATACCTCAACCACAATTTGCTTCTTAAGAAAATATATTTTGCCTACATTACATACATATATATATATACTATATATATATAGTATACTATATTTATAGATATTACTCGATATTTAGAGATTATTATATAATAATATATATATATCTATATTATATATATATATACTATACTATATATATATATATATATATATATATAACACATATACATACATATATCATACACTTTAGGTTTTTATAAAATCTATATAGCTACACACACACACACAGTAATCTCAAAATAATGATGAAAATTTAATAATATGCATATGTAAATAATGTAAAAAATAATATTTAACAAACAAACATTCATGATAATTTACATATATATTATTGCTATTATTAAACACAAATATATATATATATATTAAACAAATAAATGTAATACATTTTTAAATAATATGTATATAAATATTGTTTATAAATATTATAACAAAATAATTATATTTTAAACAAACATGCATCACACTACTTTTACACAAACAAACCTGCATCACTTATATTTTTACACACATACAGACATAAAAATAAAAATCATTATATATATATATATATATATATATATATATTTATTGTTAATATTAAACATTTATTATAATACATATTAAATAATAATTACATAACATATCCACAAACAATAAATGTTTACTAAAAATATGTAAATAATTGTATATAAATATCATATTAATTACATGTTTAATGTTACTGGTATTATTAAACATTTATCGTAATATATTTTATATAATAATTACTATAAACGTAAATAATAAATGTTTACTAAAAATAATAAAATGTAAATAATTGTTTAATGATAATAAAAATAAAACAAATAAGACTTGTTTTTAAGACTTGCTTCAAAACATGTTTTGAGTTTATAAGATATACAGTTAAACAGTATAAAAATAATAATTAAAACAAAATAAGAAAAATGTAATAAAATGTAATGCAATAATGTAAATTATAAATTATACTGTACTACTAATAATACTTGACTTTACCATCTCTGCGGGCAGGGAGCTGAGGGGGCGGAGCTTCTTTAGCCTCACCCTCGTCTCCGCTGCTGTCCAGACAGATCACTTCCTGTTTGGGACCTGACGCTGCAGTGGATAGATCTGACAACGGCGACACAACGCAACAAATTAACTAACTACAATACTAACAATTCTGCAGAGGAAGAGCGGGCGGCAAAAAGCCAGTCTCACACCTGCGTGAAGGGGGAAGTCTTTCCTCTGCTGTTCGAGACGCCGCCGTCGCTCGAGCTCCTCCTGCTGGGCAGCTTTGGTTCCCGCTTCCAGCTGGTGCTCCTTCAGAAGCTTCCTGCGAGCCGGAGGGGAGAGATGCAATTAGCAGGAAGACAAATGATTGTAACACATAAGTGTAACATCCTCAACATTCACACTAGGGCTGTCAAAAAAAATATTTGAGTTTCGAATATTCGTCGAATTGAAAATAAAATCCACATTTCAATGCAAAAACGTTGCATTCCGATTTTAGGTGTGCGTTAAGGAGGCTGCCTTATCAATGGCGCACAAGATGCGATGACGATGTAAGTGTCATTGCAGTTAATGTTTTTGCTAGCCTATCCAGTTAAAGCCACTAGATGTGGTGCTGCTGCTTTGTTAATCACACATATTGCGGGAAAAAGAACATCAATCTGGAGAAGATCAAAACTTCAAAACTGAAACCAAGCCGTTCACACAGAAAGCATATTTCGTGCATTTTCTAGAGGGACATCTATCAAACAAAACCGTTGCACTCACGTCTCGCACAAGAGAACCTTTTTAAAAAACACAAATTAAACAAAAAAAAATTAAATATGCACTCATTTGCACTCATTTGCATATTTCTTCCAGAACATTGGACAAAGGAGGTTCAAAATAGATGTTTAATTTTACTGACATATTAGAGTCAAAGGTTTTTACTGAAGGGATTTTGGATATCTCTATTTATCACTCCATAAATGACAAAACACTGTCAACAGCTAGAAAATACACATTTTAAATAACCATGTTTTGGGAGTAAAATGTGTGGTTTTTTTTTAAACACCCAAGTGAATGATATACGAGCAAACCCCTCAGTAAAATTCCTTCAGAATATAGATGGGGATAAAAGTGTATGTTTTGTAATATCTAATAAACTACAAAATTTTAGATTTATTATTTATTTATTTTTTTAGATAAAACAGCCTTTAAATTGTATGTATTGTAACTTAAATCTACAGACTCAAATAGATAAACTGCAATAAAATAAACACACAAATGTGTATCTTGAATATCTTATTTACACTAGTTTAAAACATGTTATGAAAAGCCAAATAACACAAAAACTGAAGAAAAAAAAAAAAAAAAAAAAAAAAAACAACAACACTGCTTTTCTCTGTAGTGTCTGGACTAAAAAAATATTGTTTCTACATATAGTTTTATTATATTTCACAAGTTTTTAATTTTAATTTAATTTCAATTACATTATTCACGATGCTTCACTGGGGATTGTGTTTCTTTTTTCCCTCATTAAAAAGCCGTTAAGTACACAATTCTTGTAACTTTTAATTTTTTTTTTTATTGCTTTAATGCTTCAAATCAAATATTGGAACATTGTGATTATACGCCACACTTTGCAGCATGGCTCATAACTTTTTGAAAAATTAAGAAAAAAAAAAAAATCCTTCCGGATTTGACGCCGCTAAAAAAAAGTGGGCAGGAACTAATGCATAATCATTAAATCAAGCTGAATACCGGATGTTCCTCCTCAAGTGAGTCAGCGGTTTAGAGGTTTTGGACTTCTTCTTCTTCTTTGGAGTTGCTGTTGGCAGCCGTTGTTGCTGGCAGCTGGTCACTGTCCTGGTGCCTGGATGGGGTTGAGAAGCCGGGCCGTGCGATGACGTCCGTGAGGTGGACGAGGGTTTTTGGAGGCGGGGTCGGGAGGAGGGCTCAGGCTGGAGTCTCTAGACATCGTTGAGGTAGGTTGGCCAGGGTTGTCAGATCCTCTTTGATCCTCGGGCCCTCCAGGCTCTCAAGGCGTGGTCTGTTGAGAGGAAATACCAAACAACTCAACAACTGATTCACAGAGTGAAAACTGAGTGCACACATTAGTGGCGATGACCACGACAGCAAACAATAATAAACAGGCCTTAATTAGGGCCCTAGAAAAATCAGTTTTATTTTTTCCACATTCCTTTTTTTTTTTTCCATTTTAATTTTTTTTTTCTGGACTCTCTTTTTAATGATGTCATGAAATTTAAACATCAAATTATTGAAAAGTTGAAAAACAAAGTTACATGTTTAGGGCCCTATGAAGTTTTTTATTTTTTCCTCACATTATGCTCTATTGTTTACCAAAAGTCTGTTTTATAGCATGTCTAATTATTTGAATGCATAAAACTATTTATTCTAACAATAGCCTTATGAATTGTTTTTTTTTTTTTTCTCAGAAATTCTGTGTTGTGCATCAGAGCGGCTCCTCAGCACTGATGAATCGAATGTTTTGAGATGAAGGTGTGGCACCAGTGTGGATTTTTCACTGTACGCTTCCTTCTCAATTACAGATACTACATCTGGAAGTATGAACCAAATAATAATTTTTCAAACACGCCCGGAATAATTTTTCATCTGAACAAGTAAAATGTCTGCCACTTTTGTTCGGAACTGAGGAAAATAACTAAAAAGCCATTACAATACAATGCGCTATAGTAGAAAAAAAAAAATAAAACCATAATTAGCTCAGATCACGGCCTAAAGTTCGCGTGTAGTCAAACCGGGCAAATATTTGTTTTATTTTGTTCTCAAATCTGTATATGTGAAGAAACACCAGCATTGCATGACTAGGGGTATAGCTTTTATTCTGTAGATTTGCCAATTAATTTCTGTACAGGTCTAATATTCCCTAATTTGGTCCCAATTAACGTTCAAAGACAGGCCTGTTCCGAATTTCATAACTAAATCCATTTGGACCTTTCTGGAATACAATAAATAAGTGATCTGCCACCTGAGCATCCACCACATGTGATATAATAATCCTTTTGTTACATGTATACAGAACGTGACGTAATGACTGCAAAGGACAACGGCAAGCTTCGTATTTCCTGCAGAAAATAACATTCTACCAGTACTCTCTCAATTAGAACCCGTGATTACAAGCTTAACCGGTGTGAAAACGGGGCGAAGGTAAGCAGATAGTTTTTTAAAGCACTGATGGGTCTGGCTTAGACTCAAAAATTGATTTTCGATCATTTATTTTTTTAAACAACAAAAAGTTACGGACTGGCGGTTTTAATGAAATTCGACAAATTTGCCATTTTTGTGGCAAAACAAAGGGGATGTACTAATAAAATAAAACAATAAAAAATAGTGTTATTATTCCTTAAAAAATTATGTTTTAATAATTTAATCAAAGTATTAGTAGTACGTAGTAATTCTGTGAAAAATCCGGGACATTCCGTTTACAGAAGTTCCGTTTTATGACGGATTCCACAATTCCAGCCACGTTTTCCACATACAACTTCAAACTCAGACAGGTGTTTAGATGAGAAAAATAATGGTTAAAAAAGCTGGTATGAACTAAAAAAAAAATGTGCCTACCGCCCATGTCTTCCTCATCATCCCCATCGTGTCTCTCCCATCCTATTCTCCTCCATCTCCTCTCCTCCTCGCTGTTAAGGCTGGGCTTCAGGTCACTCCCTGAGATCGCCTCTTCTGACATTGGTGTCCCCTGGGTCTCAAGTTAGAAGTACTACACATCTTCATGGGACAAAAGGTTTGGGGTTGGCAAGACGTGACGTATTTTATCAGCAAGGATGCATTAAGTCGCATCAAGGTGGACGTTAAGCATTTCGTATTTCAAATAAATGCAGAAAACTTTATACATTACTGAAAAAACCAGCACAATTATCCTCAGAACTGAAGCAAAAAAAACATTAATAATAAGTAAAGCAACGTGTTCACGCTATAAAGCTCTATATAACTGATTTATGACCGGTGTGCCACTGAACCTGGAGGGCGAAAATTCAAGCCTTCGCCAGCACATGTCAATAAATATATTTTTAAATACATGAATTAAAATTAAAAACAGAATATTTCAGTAACTTTGTTTAGTTAATGGGGTTACTGGTATTTTTGATTTAAATAAACAGCGCCTCGTGCAAACATAGGAGACTTCTTTCAAAAAAAAATTTTTTTTAAAAACATTTGGAAGTAGTCACAATCTGCTAACAGAAACTGTTACTGTCTGTTGTGTATATATTTTCAAAAAATATTACATTGCCAATAATAAAAAAACAGTTAAATTACAATTTTAATTATTTTTGAATTAATTTGTAGAAAAATATTGTTATTTAATGTACTACAGTAAAATGTTGCATTAAGTTACAATGTTAAATAATTTTTTTTTTGCAAAGTCTAATATTTGCTTTATATAATGTAGTTTCAATAACTACTGATGTCTTCTTTGCATTATTTTGTTCACAACAATTATGATTTATTAGGCCTACGTATTCTCTTTACAGAAAAAAGGAGAATATGCAAACAAGTTTACAGCATATAAAGTGCTTCCAAAAATTCATAAACATTCTTTCTGCTAGAAAATGCCGAAATGTGCTTTCAGACTGAGTAATTATGAAATTTGACAATCTGAAAACATAGGTGTTAGGAAGCTACACAATCCTTACCAAATCGAAAAAATTAATTGCAACAAATAATTGTAAATAGATCACAAAAAGTATTGATAATATACATATTACAAAATCAATGTATGCAAAATACTCCCAGTGGCACAACACCGAACCGGCCCTAAACCTCGTGAATTTATACACTGAATACTTAGCACTGGAAAAAAACATACTGGTCATTTAAAAAAAAAAAAACATACTTTGTTTATTTTTCAGGTAAGAGACAAAAAAAATAAGGCAAAATTTTAATTACAAAATTAAACACCATAAAGTTAAGACAGAATTCAGCGGTGGTAGGCGATTCTCAAAACATAATCAAACAACAATAAAAAAAAAAACAAAACAGCAAACAATACAGGATCAAAAGAAAACACGCCGCAGTTTTAGGAGAAGAGAGAAGGAGAACAAAGAGCCACTAAGAACTCCAACAACAATCGTGTTAAGAAGAGAAGAAAACAGAGAAAGAACTATAAGAAGAAGGAAAACTAGGAGAGAGGGAGGGAGGGAAACGAGAGATTTGCAGGGTCTTCTACATAAGAGAATTATATAAGAGGGAAAGCCAGTGAGCGGTTGTTAATGTAGGCCAAGCTGCTGTGGACACACTGACACATTACAAGTACAGCACAGCCTGTTACCACAAACACACCCTCGGGCGCTCCTTCCCGCACATCGACCTTAATCCAGTGACACGTAAACGCTTAAGCGAAACTTTAAGCGAGGATCTCAGGCTGTCTATAACTAACCAGAGTCATTCTCAGTATCTCCGTGAAACACAAAAGAAAGGAATTATGTCGTTGTCCCGTGATGATGGTTTGTCTGTACGATGAAAGGAAATGAGGCTGGATGGAGCAGTCAGGCACCAAAAATGACCAAAAAAAAAACCACACACAAAAAAAAACACCTTAAGGTGCGTAAAAAAAAAAAGTGGGTGTGGGTATGTAGTGTGTGTTATTATCTATATATATTATATCATATATATTATCCCACAACACACACTACAAGGGGACTCAAGCCTTCAGTCATCCAAGCACTTAGACTATAGTTATACATGCTGATTTCTATATAAATTTGCATTTCATTGACATTGTATCGTAACCATATTAAGCAATATATTATATTATAGATGTGTGTGTGTGTGGTGCGTGTAAAAAATTACCACAATTTTACACATTTGATACAGAACATTACAGCACACACACAAACACCCACACACACACTAACGTCATGAGCAGACTATTTTGAGAGTGATTTTCTGTAGAAGTGGGAGAATCTAAATATCATAATAAAACTTAATTTATGTGTAAGGGATATTAGGATTTACACAATATAGGATGGTTTGTATCATTATACACAGATTTGAGTTTTAAGAAGAATAATAACACTATAATATATAGATATCTATAGTATTTATATATATCTATATAGAGAACACACGTGAATAATATAATTAGATCAAATTGTACATATAGGGCCATATAGTTCAGTCTAGATCTATCCTTCTCACTCTCTCCGCGCTCTCTCTCTCTCTTACCTCGATAATAAGTAGAATAGATTATATATAGAGTATATTAGTAAATATCGAGATATATATAATGATATATATCTGATATTGATGTGTGTATCATACTATAATATATACTATATATATATAAGAACCTAGATAGACGGCTATATATCTCTAAATAAATAATAGACAGACATACGACAATACTAATATACATTACACACACACAAACAGCATTACACATACACAAATACAAAATATGTACAAGAAAAATATTATAGTATGACCAAAAATATCAATATTTGACAGACTAGAGACAGTAATACGGTGTGGAAAATGACATATAAGGGACAGTAAATGATGGACAGACTGTACATTTTGGCCGGGAGCCATTACTTTAAGGTTGGCAGCTACTCAACAAAAACATAGAAACAACGACGTCGTCAAGGTATGTCATAATAAATGATATATATAATATGTATATATATATAAACCAAGAAACACAACACAAAATAGTACCACATATTAAACATTAAAGAATCTATAAACTGGCTGACATCGAGATTTACATAGATAAACAAGACCACAAAACGAGCCATTAAAGAGCATTTTTTATAAAAACAGATGTGTTGAAGCTCAGGTAGATTATTCGCGCACCTGCGCTCGTCCTACAAAACCACAAACCCACGCACCACACCATACGTATATTGTAAGTATAAGTATATTGTACTATTTCGGCGTCACACATCATATAAAAGTGTTGTAAAGCGCTTCTGTGGACTGAACTGAATGAGGCACCTTTACATAACTGTACTTGGTGACCAGCGGCGCTGCTAACAGATGAAAAACCAGACGGAAAACTCACCTAACTTTCACGACACGACCGCCAGATCTCTTTAGATACGCATATCCAGGTGTTTAGTACGATTTTAAATGCGTGGTGTATAAACCACATCATTATTTGAAGCCTATCGGGCGCGCTAGCTGTTAGCGCGTTAGCATGGGCGGCGATGCTCTCTTTTGTTGACGTTAGCTTCCGCGCTAACTGTGCTCATATAACTAATAAAACACATTATCGCCGCTTAAACAGGCGTGTGTGGCGGTAAACCAGCGTCTTACCTTTTTACACCCTTGTTAGGATCTCCCGGCTGTGTTGCGATTCGTTAAATTATTACTATTAAATATTGTAATGCTCACTGATTCTTGTATTTTATCTATCAATTGTGCAGGAGCACCGACTAAACGCCCCCCGAGGCGCACGCACTCAGTCTGAAGGTTCCGCTCTTCACTCGGGCCGGGGCGCTGAATCTCACAGTCTTCATAATACTCGGGGTTGCATAAAAGTAAATACACTGAGGTGGCGTGTTGTGTAAATGCCTTGAATAATCCAGACAGATGACTTACAAAAGGAAGTTCGAGACAAGACTGCCTTGAACAATCTTGAACAGCCTTGCTTCCTTACTTTCATCTTTTTTTATAGTCTTTCTTGAAATGTATCTTTATAGTATCCATACATTTTGGTGTGTTAAGTACTATATTAAATCACTGCATAAATATAAAATAGTATATATAATGTGACATGTTTTATAAGCATGATAGGATACACATACAGTATTATATAACTTATTATAATAAGCATACATTTCATGATAGGTTACATGTTATAAAACAGCAATGTTTATGGAAAGGTTGTTTTAATGGCAAAAATATTCAGCTAGTTTTTTACATGTTACTTAAGCCTGTATTGGTATAGTAAAAGATATATATATTTTGAATAAATATAAAATATTAATATATATATATATTATATATATAAATTTAAATTAAAATTATTTATTTGTTTAATAATATCATTATATAATTTAATAATTTAAAATAATTGTTTATGATATATAATAGGCTATATGTAAAATATTTAGTTGCATTAAAAAAAATTTATTGATCATGATTTCTTGTATGTTATATATTTATATAATTAGAAGCAGTTTATAGATATTATAAAACAGCAAAGTTCAAAAAGGTTGTGTAAATACCCAGTTGCATCTAGATGACTTGGACTTTTTACTTGATTATCATTTTTAATGTATATAATTATATAATAGAAGGAAATGATATATGCTTGAATAATGTATCATGTTTTTTTATACAATCCTGTACTATTTTTGTTTCTTTTTTGTTGTTGCATTTTTGGGACTGTATATTGCAATATATTATTTGTAATGTATTTGTAATAATATGTACTTTCATTAATTATCATACTTTGTTTACAAAGCCTTTTGACTTTAACATTTTGCATCTTAGAACATGTTTATATTTTTTATTTTTTTTTTGAATATTAAATATTAAAATATTTTTATCTAATTTTAAAAATATAGTATCAAAAAACATATAAAGTAAAAATTAATAATCTGTATTTAAAGTGCATGCTTTCGGTTATGTAACTATTATATAATCAAGGAAGCATTTTTATGGCATGTTACAAAATAGCAGGTGCTTTTAAACGGTCTTATCGTTAAGACCCAGGAATAATCCAACTAAGATTTTTAAAAATGTAAAACTTGTAACTGATTCGTAAATGACAAAATAAAAAAATAAAATAAAAACAAAAAAGAAAAAAAAAGGTAGTACTGGACCTGTAAACAGTCCTGTATCTAGCCTTTATAATTATTAACTGTTTATTATTATACTAAACTATATAGATGTCATCACATATACATATTATAGTAAATGTCTCAAATTGATTTTTTATGCACATAAGTATTCAATAACTACAAATCACTTTTGAGATTTTTTAAAAATTAAGTGATGTTAGGCTAAATAATATCCCACATAAACGGTTTAGATAGAGATATAGGACAACCACATACAGGTACACCACACAAAAAAAAAAAAAAAAGCAAAGCGAATAAATAACTGTTACAAAAACCCGTTTTAAGTCAATCATTGGCTTAACTTCACTGAGGCATAGCGTCTTCACGCAAGAGTCATGACGCACGGCGCACGGAATGCCCGTGTTTACAGTCGACGGCGCTGTTTCTTTTTTGTTTTTACCAGCCGCCCATACCGTCCAAACATGGATCAAATATGTACTGGAATACTGATGCAGTTCTTACAATTTTATGGACTGGTCGATGATTTAGCGGAGAGTTTTGGCGACTCTGATTTCAGCAAAAAGAACAAAGGTTGGCTGGAGTTAGAAAGTGACCCGGGGTGAGTCTCCAAATAAACATTTATGCATAAAAACCTTTTTAAATTTTCATCATAATTACTTTATTATTCATAAAATATGCTGTAATTAACATGTCATCTCGCAATATAGTAGTTGCATGTAGTGCTGGTTTTGAAGTCAATGCACTCATTTTAACCTCATGTTTATTCATAATGTGACACTTTATTGAATAAAAACACGTGAGTTATTATACGTCTGTTCTCTTTTCAGGGTTGTTCAACTCTGGTGGGGACTTTGGTGAGTTGATCTGTTTGGGACAGTCGGGGCTTTTAAGTCTAAATACGAGGATGGAGTTTTGAATGTGATGAAGAATTATTCTGATAACAATATAGGTTTTTTTTAATTTTGACACTTTGAATAAAGGCATCTGCCAATGAATGAATATATGAAGAGTGATGTATACTGCTTCTGTTTGGACTCGGGTGTGAAGGGCGTTCAGGTGGAGGAGATCTATGATTTTCAGAGCAAAGGGTCAAAGGTGGATTAATCACACACTTGTACTTCTCGCCATTTTTTAGCCTTGAGCTTAATTTATAAGAGTGGTATTAGTAATCTTGAGTGGACAGTATTATTTTGGTAGTTTGTGTCTGACATTTGGTATAAATTTAGTAGTCACAATTAAATTTTGGTGTGTGTTTTTAAGCCCGATGATTTTTTTAGTCATATTACGATTACATAATTTAAATATTAGTTATTTTTACATTTATGTTTCAGTAATTCTGTCTTATGCTACTATACTATACCTAATGTGTAGGTGTAAGATATAAGTATATTATATTGATGATATATATATATATATATTATATAGATATATATATATATATATGAATCTAGTAATGATATTATAAACAATGTACATTTGGCATGTTTAAAGCTGTATGTTGGTTTGTATTGTATTAAAAATAATTTTAATAAAAGCATTAATTTTGATATCCTAAGAAGATTAATAATTGAAATATATTTCATTTTCAGGTCTTTTTCATATCGGTCTACCCTATATATCAAATGTATATTTTTATTACAATGTACATTTTTGCCATTTAAGCTGTATGTGTTTTTTTTATTAAAAATATTAATAAAGTAAAATGGTAACAACTGAAATCCTCCTCTCTCCCCTCTCTCTTCTCTCTATATTATATATATATAAAATATATGTATCATGTAAATTTTAAGTCTATATTTTTAAATAATATTAATTCCAAATAATTTAAATATTAATTAAAAAAATTTTTGGGAAATATTTAACTTTTTATTGATTTTATAATTCATCTATCTATTATCTATCTATCATTATCTATCTATCTATCTGTCTATAATATTTATTGTTATTTGATTATTCTGAAGCTGTCCTGTCTTTTTCTTTTTCTCAGTCCTGTATTGGTTTCATCTTCTCTTCAAGTGGATCGAGGAGCGGGGGATCTCGACGTTAAAGTCTCCACGTGGTGGATGAAACCTCTGTATCGATGACGAGATCGTAATGACATGTTTTTTGCTCACCAAGTGATCCTATTGATTTAGTTCATTTATTTGGAGACAAACTGAGATATTTGCATTGCAACATAAATCTTAGTTATTATGCGCCTGTCTATAGTCTGTGTGTCGATTGTTGTGCAGCTGATACCGAACTCCGGCCACTCACGCTCTTCTGAGTGTGCTTCTGAACTGCAGCGGCGTGGAGTGGGAATGACTCTGAGCCGATGAAGACTTTCCCAAGGGCTTCAGTCCTGAGGTCAGTTATACACATAAAGACAAAAAGATCATTTTGGACACTTAAAGAGACAGTTCACCCAAAAAAAGAAAATTCTGTTTATCATTACTCACCATCAAGTTGTATAACTTACTCTCTGTTGAAAACAAGAAGAAACTGTTTGGTTACCAACATTTGGTTACTTTTATCGAATTCCTTAGTATGAAATATACTATGGAAATCAATGGCTGCCGTCAACTGTTAGGTTACCAACATTTGGTTACTTTTATCACTTTAAACATGTTTTAAAAATGTCTGAATGTCAATAAAGTAGCATAGCACACTTATATCTTCTCAATGCCAGTTTTGAAGCACGTCTGTATTTTTTGACTTGTCAGAGTAAAGGTTACGCCATTGGAAATGCTCCTGAGCTAGCAAAAGCTCACAATAGCCATGCCAGGTAGAGTCAAGCTTAATATTAATCTCTTTTCCCACTAACAAACAGTCTTCGTTGTGTCCTAAATTGCATTTTATAGTTACTGTTTCTGTCTTGTTTTCATGTAGGACCGGAGCCGCGGCACCTGCCGGAGAAACAGAACGGCATCAGCCCCGTGCGGGGGCAAAGGAGGCGTTTAAATTTGTTAGTTACGTGCCAATCAAAGACCGGCTCTTGGAGTGGCCGGTGAAGGCGTATCCCATCGACCCCGGTGAGAACTTAAACTCACAAAGGACGTTTACTGACAAGATAGATCACAAGAATCTGCCTGTCTCCTCAGGCCATGGGGTGAGGATGAAAAGTGGACGGATAAGCCAGACGGGTGATAATGGAGCGAATAGGACTGGCCACTGCTGGGAAGAGCGGAGATGATCAATATTCGATCTCTGGCCAAGAGGGGATGAGGAAAATTATAACAGTGAAATGGCAATTTTTTTGTGATAAACATGTAAACAAAATAAAATTGCCATATTATATAATGACATAAATATATAATTAGCATATTGATTTGCCCTTCTCTCCCCACAGAGGCCCTACCATGACATCCGGTTCAATCTCATGGCGGGGTTCCAGATCGAGGATAAATACGAGTACAAGCTAGACATCCTGAAACAGAACAGGCAGATCGTTCTGGAAGGACTCCAGCAGGTTAGGGAGAAAAAAGTGAGTTTTTTTTTTTGTTTAGTTTTTTTTGAATAAAATCCAAATTTTGGAGCATCAAACATGTGAACAATTTCTGTACGCCAATGTGCATGCTACAGGTAATTCGGATGACCCAACAAGATTCAGGCCAGGATCGAAAGCAACAAGACTCCTCTTCAGAAGACACGCCCCCCGCTGTGAAAAAAGGGGGAGGGGCAAGAACAAGAAAACCTTGTGAAAGAGCAGGCCCCACCCCAGGTACCCTATTTGAAAAAAACCCTTTTGAAGAGATCCGGGAAAAAAAAATTTTAGTCTTTCTTGAAATGTATCTTTATAGTGATCCATACATTTGGTGTATAGTACTATATTAAATCACTGCATAAATATAAAATCGTTAAATTAATGGACATGTTTTATAAGCCTGATAGGGATCACACTACCGTAATGATATACATTTATTATATAATAAGCATACATTTCATGATAGCTACATGTTATAAACAGCAATGTGTATGGGAAGGTGTATAATGGCAAAAATATTCAGCTAGATTTTTACATGTTACTAAGCCTGATGGTATAGTGAATAATATACTAATTTTGTCAATATATATATATATATATATATATATATATATATAAATTTAAAATATTATTTATATTGATAATAATATCATTATATAATTATTATAATTTAAAATAATTGTTTATGATTATAATAGGCTATATGTAAAATATTTAGTTGCATTAAAAGAAATTATTGATGCAGGATTTCTTGTAGTTATATATTTATATAATTAGAAGCAGTTTATTAGCATATTATAAAACAGCAAAGTCCAAGAAAGGTTGTGTAAATACCCAGTTGCATCTAGATGAAATTGGACTTTTTACTTGATTATCATTATAATGTATATAATTATCTAATCTAGAAGGTATGATATATGCTGGTAATGTATCATGTTGTTTTATACAATCCTGTACTCATTTTTTGTTTCTTTTTTGTTGTTGCATCTTTTAGGACTGTATTATTGAATATATTATTTGTAATGTATTCTGTATTATATTGTAATTTCTTTAATATCATACTGTTGTTTACAAAGGCCTTTTGACTTTAACATTTTGCATCTTAGAACCGGTTTATATTTTTATTATTTTTTTTGAATATTAAATATTAAAATATTTTTATCTAATTTTAAAAATATAGTATCACACATATAGTAAATCTAATATTTTAAAGCATTAAAAATTATTTAAATATAATACTGTATTTAAAGTGCATGCTATTGATCGGTATGTAACTATTAATAATCAAGAAAGCATTTTTATGGATGTGACAAAATCGCAGTGCTTTTTTTACAACGGTCTCTATCGTGTAAGACCCAGGAATAATCCAACTAAGATTTTAAATGTAAACTTGTAACTGATTCGAAATGACAAAATAAAAAATAAAATACCAAAACAAGAAAAGAAAGAAAAAAGGTAGTAAATAGACCTGGAAAACATTACCTGTATCTAGCTTGTATAATTATTAACTTGTTTATGATTATACTAAAATATATAGATGTCATACATATTACATATTAGAGAAATGTCTCAAATTGACTTTTTCTGAGCACATAAGTATTCAATAACTACAAATTCACTTGTTGAGATATTTTTGAACAAAACATTATGTATAGTGATGTTTAGGCATAAATAATATCCCACATAAACGGTTTTAGATCGAGATATAGGACCACACATACAGGTTACACACACACACACACACACACACACACACACACACACACACAAAAAGCAATAAGCGAATAAATAAACTGTTACGAAACCCGTTTATAATGTCAATCATCTGCCTTTAACTTCACTGCAGCGCATAGCGCTTCTTCACCGTCAGACGGCATCGACGCACGGCGCAGCGGCATGACGTCGATTACAGTCGACGGCGTGCTTCTTTTGTTTTACCAGCCGGCCATTCCCGATCCAAACATGGATCAATATGTACTAGGAAATGACTGATGCAGTTCTTTACAATCTGATGGACTGGTCGGATGATTTAGCGGAGAGTTTTTGCGACTCTGATTTCAGGCAAAAATGAACAAAGGTTGGCTGGAGTAGAAAGTGACCCGGGT
This sequence comes from Cyprinus carpio, assembly GCF_018340385.1. Classification (NCBI taxonomy): domain Eukaryota; kingdom Metazoa; phylum Chordata; class Actinopteri; order Cypriniformes; family Cyprinidae; genus Cyprinus; species Cyprinus carpio. Next base: position 165,205 of record NW_024879364.1, read on the forward strand.
GATGAGTCTACAAATAAACATTTATGCATATAAAAAACCTTTTTCAAATTCATCCATAATTACTTTATTATTCATTAAAATATGCTGTAATAACCTTGTCATATCGCAATGTACGTTGCATGTAGTGCTGGGTTTTGAAGTCAAGGCCCACTATTTTAAACCTCATGTTTATTCATGAATGTGACACTCATTGAAATAAACAGTGATTATTATACGTTGTTCTCTGATGTTTCAGGGCTGTTCACCTCTGTGTGGAGGACTTTGGTGAGTTGATCTGTTTGGGACAGTCGGGCTTTTAAGCGTCTAAATAAGAGAGTGGAGTTTGATGTGATGAAGAATATTCTGATAACAGATAGAGTTTCTTTTTCAAGGTGATTTTGACACTTTGAATAAAGCATATGCCAATGATTATGAAATATGACGATTGATGTATACTGCTTATGTTGGACTCAGGTGTGAAGGGCGTTCAGGTGGCAGGAGCTCTATGATCTTCAGAGCAATGTCAAAGGGGATCAGCACACACCTTGTACTTCTCGCCATTTTAGCCTTTGAGCTTAATTAGAAATTATTATTTATAATTTTCTTGCAGTATTATTTTTTGGGGTGTTTGTATACATTGATAATTATATCACAATTAAATTTGTTGTTTTAAGCACGTATTTTTTATTTTTATCATTATAAGAGTAATTAATTTAAATATTATTATTTTTGCATTTATTTTCATAATTCTGTTCTATCTACTACCTACCATATGGTATGTGTATATATATATATATAATGATATGATATATATATTATATATATAATATATATAATATATATATGAATCTATAAATGTATATTTATTACACAATTTACATTGGCATTTTAAGCTGATGGTTTTATTTATTAAAAAATATTTAATAAAGCATTATTTATGTTTATCATAATAAGATTAATAATTTAAATATTATTTTCATTTTCATTTCTTTCATAATTCTGTTCTTACCTACTATATAAATGTCATATGTATTCAATTTACATTTTGCCATTTTAAGTGTATGTGTTTTTATTTATTAAAAATAGTAATTAAAGTAAATTGTTGTAACAACTGAAATCTCTCTCTCTCTCCTCTCTCTCCTCTCTATATCTACTATTAATATAGTAATATATATGTATCATTGTAACTTTTAATCCTATATTTACGTAATATTAATTTCCAAATATAAATCTTAATTGATAAAAAATTTTTGGTAACATATTTAACTTTTTATTGATTTTATAATCTATCTATCTATCTATCTATCTATCTATCTTCTATCTGTTCAAATAGCTTTATTGTTTATTTGATTATTTATGAAGCTGTCCTGTCTTTTTCTCTTCTCAGTCCTGGAGTCTGGCTTCATCTTCTCTCAAGTGGATCGAGAGAGCGGGAGATCTCGAGTTAAAGTCTCCACGGGGGTGGATGATGTTGAAACCTATGTTATCGATGACGAGATCGTAATGGACATTGTTTTGCCTCACCAAGTGTCATATTGATTTAGTTCATTTATTTGGAGACAAAACTGAGGATATTGCATTGCAACATAAATCTTCAGTTTATTATGCGCCTTGTCTATAGTCGTGTTCGTTGTTGTGTCAGCTGATACCCGAACTCGTTGACCACTCCCGCTCTTATGGAGTGTGCTCTGAACTGCGCGGGCGTGGAGTGGGCATGACTCTGAGCGTATGAAGATTTCCCCAAGGGCTTCAGTCCTCGCGGTCCGTTATGACACATTAAAGACAAAAAGATCATTTTTGGACACTTAAAGAGACAGTTCACCCAAAAATGAAAGTTCTGTTTACATTACTCACCATCAAGTTGTATAACTTACTCTCGTTGAACACACAAGACGAGATTTTGAAAAATGTGGGTAACCGCTGCCGTCAACTGTTTTGAATTCCTTAGTATGAAATATACTATGGAAATCAATGGCTGCCGTCAACTGTTTGGGTTACCAACATTGGTTACTTTTATCAACTTTAGACATGTTTAAGAATGTCTGATGTCAATAAAGTAGGCATAGCACAATCTTATATCTTTCCATGCCGTTTTGAAGCAGTCTGTATTTTTGACTTGTCAGAGTAAAGGTTTAGCATTGGAAAATGCTCCTGAGCTAGCAAAAAGATCACACATCGGCATGCAGGTAGAGTGCAAGCTTAATATGAATCTCTTTATACCTACTACAAACAGTCTTCGTTGTGTCGAATTGCATTTTCTAGTTACTGTTTCTGTCGTGTTTAATGTAGGCCGGAAGCCGCGGCACCTGACGGAGAAACAGAACGGCATCAGCGCCGTCGGGGACAATGGGGCGTTTCACTTTGTTAGTTAAGTGGCCAATCAAAGAAGGCTCTTGGCAATGGACGGGCTGAAGGCGTATCCATCGACCGGTGAGACTTAAACGCACAAAGGACCGTTGGTGACTGAAAGATCTAGATCGCAAGAAATCTGCCGTCTCTCAGGGGCCATGGGGTGAGGATGAAGACGTGGACGGTAAAGCAGACGGGTCATACTGGCAGCGAATGGACTGGGCCACTGCTGGGGAAGAGCGGGAGACTGATCAATATGCGTATCTCTGGCCAAGAAGAGTGAGGAGAAATTATATACAGTGAAATGGCAATTTATTTTGTGATAAACACATGAAAACAACAATATATCTGCCATATATCATAATGACACTCATAATTATATAATTAGCATATTGATTTGCCTTGCTCGTACCCACGAGAGCCCTACCATGGACATCCGGTTCACTCTTCCATGGCGCTGGTGGTTCAGATCGCCAGATAAAATACGAGTTACAAGCTCGACATCCTGAAACAGAACAGGCAGAAGCGGTCTGGACGGACTCCAGCCTGTTAAGGGACAAAAAACGTGAGTTTTTTTTTGTGTTTAGTTTTTTTTGACATAAAATCCAAAATTTTGGAGCAGTCCCAACCATCGGTGAACAATTTCTGTTTTACGCCAATTGTGCGGCTACAGGTAATTTCGGCTGGACCCAACAAGATTCCGGCCCAGGAGTCGAAAGTCAACAAGGACTCCTCCTCTTAAGAAGGACTACCCCTGCTTGTGAAAAAAGGAGGAGGGGCAAGATACACCGATACCTTTGTGTACAGATCAGGCCACACCCACAGGTACCCTATTTGAAATAAACCTAATTTGAATGAGATCGGCTGAATGCATTCGAAAACGGTAAAAACGGTAATAAACTGTTTAACTCTAGGGGAGGTGAAACATTTGCCTATTTTCAAAAATAGTGGAGTGTTCCTTTAAGGCCTGTTATTGCCAAGAATGACGTGTGGAGAAATAAATCCATAGGAACATTTTTGCCTCAAAACACACAACAGTCTTTGGGAATAGGTCTTTTTAGTATAAATATGATCTGGTTTTAAGGGTTAGTGCAATAATGTGGGGATTCAAAAATAGTACATTCACACATGTCCCCATGATACTTAGAAACTCAGGGAAGGAGCCGCTGCTTTACCAAGTCCCGCTGGAAAAAGTCCAGACCCATGGCCTAAACTGGGGGGGGGCACTTACCAACCAGGAGGGCGCTCCGCCACCAGCCCCCTCTACCTGTTCCCAGCCCCAAACCCATGTCCAGCGTCTGCCAGCCTTCCTGGACAACCAAAACTACGCCAAGTCCCCCTGCATCGGTAAGACGGTTACATTTCAGAATATCTGGAATAGTTAGTATGATATGTGCTTTCATTTATCCGTAAGCTTGTTGATTGGCAGGAAGAGGAGGATCTTGCTGCGGGTGTGGGTCGCTCACGCCTACCTGGCCCCCCTCAGCCCCCTTATTCTGATGACGAGGATGACTATGATGACGAGGAGGAAGGAGTGTAAGCACTTCAGTTGCCACAAGCAGGTATCAAAACTAAGAAAGTGTTGAATTTCCCACATTAAATTCTAACATATTCTAATGTGTTCTTGCAGTGGTAACAAACCTCCAGTCCTCAAGAGGGCGATAGAGTTCCTTCAAATGTCTGTAGAAATTGTGAATTGATAAAGTGTTATTATTCAGCTATAAAAACTAATAAACATAGTAACAACTTAAAAAACCTTACACAGTACTTGCTTTACGTACTGGCAACATTTTTACCATGACAGTAGTAAAGTAGTAGAAAATTACAGTAGAAGAAGAAAAATTGCGCAAAAGCACGCCTATAGAGGCAATGACATATTTGCATTCATGTACTTACATAGAGCACTCATTGGTTGTCTGTGTGGTCGGAAGGGTGCGAAGAAAGGGTTGATCTACGCACCACGTACCATGGGTCGCAGTGGGAGTGGGTGCGGTTGCGGCAAGTGGAGGGTCAGCTAGCACCTCAGCGTTTTAGCTGAGAAAACTCAAGAAGGAAGTCCAAAGGAAGGACTCATGGCAACAACGGGTTCCACACCTCTGAATGTACGGCACCGAGGGTCGCACCGGTGGGATCAGCATCACCTCGGCCTGCCAGCCATCACCCACGCCCAGTAATGAAAGCACGGATACGGCCTCAGAAATCGGCAGCGCGTGCTTCAACTCACCACTGCGCTCGCGCCGCTCGATCGCAAGCAGCTACACGTCCCTCCAGCCCTGTGGTGCCCCACTTGAGTCGTGTTTTGTTTGGAGAAGAGGAGGGGCTGCTCAGGTTAGACGCCCGACACAATCGAGCCGTCCGGGACTTGGGGGCGCTAGTGAGCTCCACAAAACTGCGACTGCAAGAGGACGGCGTCATGTACGCCTTGCCACCTACAGGTACATGTTCACAAAACAATGAGATTTTATCAACTGAAATGTCTTTCGCAGAAGACTTTTTTGCACACTGGTTGGGGTAACCTCAATCTCATTTGGACAGAAATGTTGGAAGGGTTTAAGAAAGCGGGCGGTGTGGAAAAGAAAGAAAAAGAAGAGAGACGACTGGTCAAGGAGGAGAAGAGGAGGTGAAGGAAGGACCGTCAGTGGAGATGAAACAGGAGGACGTCAAAGAATCAGTGGACGTCAAACCCGAAAAGGAGAACCTGCCGTCCACCAACGCTGAAACCAGCACCAAACCTCCTGGAGAAAAATATACTCCAAAAGTAAGACACCAGCTATTTGTTTTCTTTGTGCATCACTGGTATCTCATCAGCAATGTTTGCTACAAGTTAGTGATGCAACTTTCCATGAACTTGAGGGTTTCTGTCACACAGGAGTTGCTGGCCTTGCATTAAGTGCGTGGAAGCAGACATTGCCACCTATGAATTGTGTTTGAAAGAAGAAGTGGAGAAAAGGAAAAAGTATAAGGTTAAGGTTTCTGTGAGCAAGAAAAATATTTCACAGGGACTTTCCAGAATGATTTCTGATGATTTTTCTCCTTTTTCAGATCGATGACCAAGGAGGACTCATACTACGATGACATTCATCTGCACCTTCATATCAATGCTAGCACAAGAAGGTAAAAAAAAAAATTCTTTCTTCCCTGGAGTGCGAAATCAGATGTTTTCGAGAATCTTTATATGTCGCAAAAATGGCAGCGTGAAAGTTCTGCTAATCATCTCCTTTTGTGTTCCACGAAAGAAAGAATGTTTTATGGACTGCAACAGCATGAAAGTAAATAAGGAAGCTTTTCCTTTAGTCCAGTGGTTCCCAACCATGTTCCTGGACCCTTCCAACACTACACATGATCTTCTTAAAGGGATACTCCACCCCAAAATTAAAATTTTGTCATTAATCACTTACCCCCATGTCATTCCAAACCCGTAAAAGCTTCGTTCGTCTTCGTAACACAATTTAAGATATTTTGGATGAAAACCGGGAGGCCTGTGACTGTCCCATAGACTGCCAAATAAATAACAGTGTCAAGGTCCATAAAAGGTATGAAAGTCATCATCAGAATACTCCATCTGCCATCAGACGTGTAATCTGGGTTATATGAAGCTACGGGAACACTTTTTTGTAAGCGAAGAAATCAAAAATAACGACTTTATTCAGCAATTCCTTTGTCAACGGTCTCCTCTGTGTCTCTCCATATCACCGTATGCTCTTCTGTATCATCCACGGCACAAGGATGTGCTGTTTCTATGTGTATTTAGCTTTGTTTTGAAAGAAAACAGCGCATCCTTGTGGTGCAGATGACATATGGTGATATGGAGAGACACAGAGGAGACCGTTGACAAAGGAATTATTGAATAAAGTCGTTATTTTTGATTTCTTCGCTTACAAAAAGTGTTCCCGTCGCTTCATATATCCCAGATTACACGTCTGATGGCAGATGGAGTATTCTGATGACGACTTTCATACCTCATAAACCTTTTATGGACCTTGACACTGTTATTTATTTGGCAGTCTATGGGACAGTCACAGGCCTCCCGGTTTTCATCCAAAATATCTTAAATTGTGTTACGAAGACGAACGAAGCTTTTACGGGTTTGGAATGACATGGGGGTAAGTGATTAATGACAAAATTTTAATTTTGGGGTGGAGCATCCCTTTAATCAAACACACTTGATTCAGGTCATCAGCTTAGTAGAAACTCGGGTGTCAGACAAAGGAGACATTGTGCAGTGTTGGTTGGGCTTTAGGAACATGGTTGGGAACCTCTGCTTAAATCAAATGTCCTTGTGTGTTTTGTAGGTATGTTAGCGAGTCTGGTGGAGCAGAACATCTCTGTGCGTCGCAGACAGGGCGTAAGCATCGGCCGGCTCCACAAACAACGCAAACCCGACCGGCGGAAACGCTCACGACCGTACAAAGCCAAGCGCCAATAAATGCTGTAAAAGACCTGCAGCAAATCGACAACACAATCTTTCTGAAGCATTGTCCAGAGACATTTCTGAAGATGCACAAAGATACCAAACACCTCATGACAGTGTTAGATATTGATTAAATATTGCTTTCTAGCTTGTTTTCACATATTAAACCCATATAAAAGTACATCACCACCTCCAAAGCAAATTGGTGATGCTCAGATGTTTAGAGATACTGAACCATTTTTCATGTTGCCATATGGTATCATTACTTCATGTACTGTATCAAGCTTAATCATTAAACAAACAATCACTGGAGCACCAATTTGGGAAAATGACTGAGTATCTTGACTGAGTATCAGGACTGGACTGATTCAGACTCTTAGTTACAAAGATTTGAGAAATCCTAAATATCTAGTCAAGGTGCTACCAAAGATAACGGTGCTCCAGATTCACTCAAACAGTGCTGGGTATATCTGTCTTTAACCAATCGCCAATCTGGAAGGGATTCTAGAGATACGCTTTTCGAAGTTCACCGCCGTTTTGGATCCAAAATTGTTACGGTCACTGTCATGTTTTAAGACTGTAAACTTGGTTGGTTTGTGAATGTGTATTGGTTCATTTCAAACAAATCATTGCTGCAAGAGTTAAATAAGAAATGTTTTTGTTTTAAAGTTTACTTGTTCTTCAGAATTTTCTGGAAGATTGTTTTTTTGTTGGTAAGGAAATAGGCCAGTGGGGTTTTGTCTCAAACATGTTCTGTTTGTTTGTACATATGTATTTGTGTATTATCTGATGTCCACACGTGACTGTCAGGGCTAGACCCAATGAAATAAATGTTTGAATTACTCTGGTGATCTTGAGTTTGTTGTGAGATGCGTCTTGCTTGGAAAGGACGAGTCTTCAGTCTCTTCACACGTGAAGTGAACAGCAAAAAAACATGTTCCTCTTATCCAAGAAATTCTTCTCCTGTCCGCGGGATTATTCACGACTATAATCGGTAAGAGTCCAAGGAAACGTTTCTGAATGTTTTAAACGTGATTTTCGAAGTCGACGTTTTTGAACTACGGATATTTGTTTGAAAATGTGTAGTAATTTGCTCATATATTTTGCTCGACATTCCCCTCATTTGTTTTGTGTTTCCAAATTTTGTTTCTGCGTAAAAACCAGCGAAAGCACGTGTCTTTTTCCACGTGGAGAAAGTTGTTTGTGCAAGTACACTTGTTGAAATTATGTCATAAATATTTCCCTATTGTTATTAAGATGTTAAAATTATCAAAATGTTTATGGTGCTTAAACAGTAACAGGACCAGTAATACTTCAAACAAGTAAACATGTTAGTGTTCATTTCAGTCAAATCTTTTTAATGAATCAGTTGAACCGATTCACAAAAAAACTGGGACGTCAAACTCATGAATGAGTATTAGTATTGCATTTTAGCGTTGTTTAATGTAAATGCAAATTATATTCTTTGAAAGAATCGAGTCAGATTTTTTATGTTTACATGCAGTAGTTTTTTTTTTTTTCACAAGTTTGATATTTTTGTGCTTATATATTGTGTGTAAGACTTTTCTTGTTTTTCTCGTTAATTAATTACTGAAAATAAAATACTGAATGGCTGCTGAGTTGCTTATACAACCAATAACTGACTAAACAGAAAAGTTTTAATATTGGCAAAATCAAAACAATTATTAGTCTGATTTAAATTAAAGGGTGTTTCTAGATTGTCTCTGAAACATTTAACATGAACAGTGATACTTTACTCCAAACTTCAAGACAAGTGATTCATAACAAACAAAGGTTAAAAAATGTAATTACTTTTAAAATGGCTCACATTTCCTCTGTTTTATTTGTTTAGGCTTTGAGATTTGCGGCATGTACAAGACTCTGTAGTCTGTGTGTGATGAGAACTACTGCTGCTCTGATCCACAAAAGGCATTGACCATTGAAGAACAAAGTGAATATCTTTTGTAAGGAATAATTTTTCTTTCTTAATATAAATCAGAGCTAAGTGTTTTAGATTTATTCCTCACCAGCTGTTACCACTCTGTATTTATTCTGATCATTCTGCGATAATTTATAATATTTTCTAACCAGATTGTTAGAATCATGCACAACCAATCTGTTTAGTTTGTAGACACTAACTACTAATACTAAATAAACACCTTTAAAAATATATATATATATGAAAAATTCCATAAGGAACTTATAGTGAATTAATCTTGTTATTTACATGAAAATGTTTGTACAAATGGTTAATTTTTGGTACAAGCAAGTAGATTTAAACACAATGGAGTGCCATCAAAACTGAGTTTTGGACAGAGCTGCCATTATTTTGTAAAATTGAGAGAACATGAACCCTAGAGGAAATACTTTCTTGCAATCATTTCCCTCTATACAGTCCCAAGACGACAAAGGTTTTGTGTAGTTAACATGTCCAATACAATCACAGATGAATCTTAGGCTCAAGTCAATGGCTGATACAGATTTGATCTCCATTTATAACCTATTATTGCATTTCTTCTCCATTATCTGTCCAAAAGCAAATATTCTCCTCAAAGAGACGCTGTTTCTTTCTCCTTATTTTAACCAAAGATATATCTATTGTCTAGTTATTTTGGATCCTAGACTGGTACAAATATTTTGGTTGAACTATTGCTAAATCTAGCTGACCCATCTTTAAGTGTGTGCGCTCCGTCTTCGACAAGCAAGACAGCAACAATTAAACACTTAAAGGGGTCACATGATGCTTTTTTAAAGATCATTGTTTGTGTATTTGGTGTAACAGAATAATTTGACATGCTTTAATGTTCAAATAACACATTATTTTTCAAATACTGTACATTATTGTAGGTCCTCTATGCCCCGCCTCTCTCAAACACGTTGTTTCAACAAAGTCCCTCCTTCTGACAAGCGCAGTCTGCTCTGATTGGCCAACTGACCCGGTGCATTGTGATTGGCCGATCACCACAAGCACTCGTCGAAAATGTAACGGCCCTTTCCATAATCGCAAGCTTCATCTTTCAAAATAAATGTAAAGACAGTTAATAATGTCCTTAGTTTTTAAGGTTTAATAAGTCCTAAGTGTTTAATAAAGAAAAGCTACATGCTAAAGCTGCTTATGCGTGCATCAAGACCCTTCATATATACATCATCATAAAGAAAACACAACAGGGGCGTGTTTAAACGAGCCGTTTTAGGGGGTCGTGCCAGAGTCTTAACTTTGATAAAGAATATCTCTTTGGATTTGATACTTTAGTCTTTGCAACTTTACAGATCTTCTTCATGCACCAAGAGCTTGTAACACTCCAAAGAGAAAGGAAGAATTTAAATTTGCATTTTATGACCCCTTTAAAATGTGAGTGGAAGTAAAGAGCCAAAGTCTCTGGAAGCTCAAAACTGCATAAATTTATTTTTTATTGTCACAGAACTATTTGTTCACATGCCAAGAATAAATTCTTGCGTAAATATGTGATTTTTTGAGAACAGGATTGTGGTGACAGTGGGTGAGATGGCGTGATTGACGCACACAACAAAAAAAGAAACTTTACATTACGTGAGAAATAAAGGGGGAAATCAAACCTATTTTTAATTACTGAACAACTGGTTTTTGTTTTCCAGCAGGTCAGTTTCCTGCTCCCTTCAGTCAGGCTGCATATGATGAAGATCAGATCATGTACGCTCTACAACCAGCGCTTCTCACAGACCACACCTCACCTCAACCGCCGTACAACCCTGATTACGTGGGTTCACCAGAATCCAGTTAAAACCCCACCCCACCACACACACACACGCACACACACACACACACACACACACACACACACACAAAGTGCTGGCTCTACCTAATAAGCGATATAAGCGGCTGCATAGGGCCCCCGTGGCCACCAGGGGGCCCCATGTCAGGAGTTCAGACAGCAGGGGATGGCAACAGCAGAGCTGAGCTGGAGCGTCCTCTGAAGCAGAACTTTCATAGGAATTAATCAAAAACGTTCGTGGACACGCACTGTAAGTCTCTGACAAATCTTGAAGAATGCAATGCGTGCTCAGAACCTCCGGTCCAAATCGTGAAATTGAAAGTGAAACTAAAAAAGATGTATGCACGCATTCAAATGCAATTTCAATACCAGCAGTTTGAGGCTCCCTGACGCATGCAAATTAGGCTGCATACCATATCTAGGCTGTAATTACCATCTCTTAGCTCTCTATCATGTTTGAAAAAAAATTTTGGTTTTGGTTTGCGCTTTGATTTGAATATTGAGAGAGTAGCCTACTTTGATTATGGTTGCACTTAATACGACTAAAGAAATAACTGTTCATTTTGTTTGTTTGTTTGTTTGTTTATTTGTTTTTTATTTCTATGATCAATTTGTGGAAAAAAGTTCAGATAGAACTCATAGCCTGCTAATACAATTCTGTAGGTCTGAAGAAAACATACAAAAGAGAAGTCAGTCAGTTGAGTTTGTGGCTAAATCTTTTTACAGTGCTTGAGTATTGTCTGTTATTGCATATAATAATTTATAGTCATAAAGCAGAACTGAGAAGGCATTTATTGCAAGATTAGTTAAAACATTTCAAATGCACCTGTAGACTATTTTTCCAGGCATGTTTTTCACCATTGAAGATTTCTTAAAATAGTGTAAAAATCTGATCTAGTCTCATTCTTGTGAACCCTATCTCGTGTCTCCATTCGTCTCAGATTTTTGCCTTCACTTTGATGTTGCTTAAATCTGTTTCAACATGTTTTCACTTGATTATTTTTACATTTTAATCTGGACTGTCATGCCAGCCCAGAAAATTAATTAATATTCTATTATTATTATTATTATTATTATTATTACTATACTGTTCTCTAATATAATTTTCAGAACCAGGTTTTTTTTGCTTTAAGCCTTAATGTCACTGAATTTTGATAAATTTCTCTTAAGCAATTGTTAAACTCTTTAATTTTAAAGTTTGCTTAAATGGGTTGTTGGGTCGATGACATGGCATTTTCACTGTCACACAAGATAAAAAATGTAATAATATTGTCATTATTTAAAATTTCTTTGTCTTACATGGTCCTATTGTTATAAAACTGCTTTGTTATTAGATTTATGATTATTTAATTTTTTTTTACATTTTTGAGCTAAATCTCAGAATTGTCCTATGGTGTGACTATCTCAAGGATGTTCAATAAATTACTAAAAAAAATAAAAAATACTACTAAATTACTACTAAATTAATAAAAACTTTTTTTAAATTAAAAAGCAAAGCATACAATTGTTAATAAATACCTCAGGCATAATTTACCAAGCATCTATTTTAGTAATTGGCAATATTATTTTTTTTATCCATATATTTCTTAAAGCATATGTACTTGATACAATATGACACTGAAAACTATGTCCTCCGGTGTGACAGCATATCCTGATTTTAAACTCCACGGACAACTTTAATTAGTTGAAGGACCAGGAATAGTGTTTGACAAGCATTTTTTAGTGCATATTTGTCAACTACCCAAATATATTTTCCTATCTATATCTTGAAAGATAAATACATTGAGTAAAACAAAGTGGTAAAACTTTACAATTAGGTGTCAGTGTAGGATGTGTACATTGGGATGGGATGCAGGTGGTTAGGTGAAACTGTAAGTATGGGGGCCCCTTTTGAAAATCTGCTTAGTGCCCCCAAAATGCTAGGGCCAGCCCTGCACACACACTCACACACACAAAAGGGCCAGTTAACAAAACTGGATTGTGGAGGGTTTTGCATGTTCTGAATGATTTGTTGATCATTTCGACTCAAGAGCCGACTCATAATGATCCAGTTTATTGAACAGAGAGCTGTCTTGATGTCAGAATTATGAATTTTAATTAAAGTAGATTATTTGTTAGAACCGATGGACAGAAGGATGGAGAAAAAATTTCTTTTGTAAGGAAAATTGAGGACGAACCTCACTCGTGCAGTAATTCTGATCATTTTTTAATTATCAGAATAATAAATTTTATTCTGATGAACCAACTGAGTGCAAATTGGTCCAATGCTTGTTATTCAAAGACTGAATTGGTTGTTTGAAAGCTGAAACACTCAATTTCTAATGTTTCTAAGGTTTATTTTCCCTTATCTGTCCAGAAGCAAAACCTTTGAATATTCAAGTCATTCTCCCCATCGAATGGAAGACATTATTATTGTGACCATAGTGGTTTTCGGGATGGCCTTTGTTGTGTTCATCTCCTGCTGCCTGAGTAAAAGCATGAGAAACCTCATCGTAAGTGTCAGTATTTGTGTACAAAGAGCTACATGTGGGTTTTGTTCAAACTAAATGCTGTCTTTTGATTCATCTTTTGTAGTACATCTGGTGCGAAGAATTACAGTCATGACTGCACAATACCATTCACAGGGCAGTCAGTACTCACCTTACCCAGCTAATAACCTTCACCCAGTTTATGGATTGCAACCCATTCCGATTGGACCAACTCTGGGACAACAATATGCCCCGGGACCACCATCCACATATCTGGAGGCTGGTAAGATCTGCAAACATCTACCTGTTTCACAAAGAATAAAGCCTAGCACATTCTACAAGACCAAATGTTGTTGAACTTTTATTGTTTTAAGTCTGTGACAAGAAGTTCATGTATAAACAAAAAATCCACACAAAAACTTATTATACATAAAGAGATATTTCACCCAAAAATCATCATTTACTCACCCTCAAGCACAAAAGAAGATATGTTGAAGAATGTTGGTAACCAGACAGTTGACGGTAGCCATGCACTGACTTCCATATTATTTATTTTCCATACCATGGAAGTCAATGGCTACTGTGAACTGTTACCAGCATTCTTCAGAATATCCTCTTTTGTGTTCAACAGAAGAAAGACACTCATACAGGTTTGGAACACGAGGGTGAGTAAATGATGACAGAATTAGCATTTTGGTTGAATTATTGCTAAATCTAGCCGACCCATCTTTAAATGTGTGCGCTCCATGTTCGACAAGTACAGAGACAAAGTCTTTGGAAGCTCAAAACTGCCTAAACTTTTTTTTATTGTCACAGAGCTATTTGTTCACACGCCAAGAATAAATTCTCAATGGGTGAGTTTTTGAGAACAGGATTGTGGTTACCATGGGCGAGGTGAAAGATTTCGCGATGGCGTGACTGACGCACACAACAAAAAAAGAAACTTTGCATTACATGAGAAATAAAGGGGGAAATCAATCCTATTTTTAATTACTGAACAACTGGTTTTTGTTTTCCAGCAGGTCAGTTTCCTGCTCCCTTCAGTCAGGCTGCATATGATGAAGATCAGATCATGTACGCTCTACAACCAGCGCTTCTCACAGACCACACCTCACCTCTACCGCCACACAACCCTGATTACGTGGATTCACCAGAGACCAGTTAAAACCCCACCCCACCCCACACACACAAACACACACCACACACACACACACACCCACCCCCCCACCCCCCCACACACACCCACATCACACCCACCCACCCACCCATGTGCTTTACTCATGCAAGCACATGTATGATTAATTGCAAACACTTACACTATACACTATGCACATCTACAGTATTTTATCTATTTTGCTCATTTTATCTGTCTATTTAACACATCAAACCCATCACCTAATCTAATTTTAATTTTATCTAATCTAAAATATAAAATAAAACAAAATCATTTGTCATTGTTTTATTGCTGTATTTCCCTTTTTGCATATTATATGTTTCACCTCTTCATATGTTTCCATTAGAAGCTGTTGCTCAGTTGGCGAGAAGTATGCCACACGGGTGTTATGCATTTTTGCATCATTGATTCTGTGATCAATCCCGTGGTCTGTTTAAGAATGCCGTGAGTGTGCACTTATCCCAACTATCTACACTTGGCTTGACATAGCTGCACGCTCTCATCCTGGCTTAGCAAATGTGCAAAAGACTAAGCCAGGATGCGCTGATTGAACTAGGTCAAGCCGTGCCTTTTCTGTTAATTAACCTCTGCTCTCCATGTGAGAAAACAATCTTGCACCATCTTAAGACTATTTTATTGTATAAATAGTTGTAAATTGTTTTCTGGACAACTCAGATCAGCAGTCTTCCCCATGATTGTGTAGCCTAGTGAACCAAACTGAGAGATCATTTTGAAGGCTCAGGAAACCTATTCTTATTTGTTGAGATGGTGAATTGGTGGTTTTTTGTTAAATGTGAGCCAAAATCATCACAATTAAAAGAACCAAAGACTTAAACTACTTCAGTCTGTGTGCACTGAATTTATTTAATACACGAGTTTCACAATTTGAGTTGAATTACTGAAAAAAATGAACTTTTCCACAACATTCTAATTTATTGAGATGCACCTGTACATAGATCCTTTACATCACATAAAAGCTTCTTTATAGCGGAGGAAGGTGTTCTCTAAATATTCACTAAAAGGTTCTTTGGGGAGCCCAAAATGGTTCTTCCGTGGCATTGCTAAAAAAAAAAAAACATTTTGTAACCTTTATTTTTAAGACTGTATCAATTTACAACGCTCCAAATTCAGACTACCTTAATCCATTTCATAAAAACTAATATATAATATAAAACATGTTTTTAAAAATATCTGTGATATATTTTTTGTGCAAATCATGAACAAACCCTGATTGTAATGGCTAATGTTTAAATTTACATATTTAACAAATTTTAACAGCTGTTTTTTTTTCTCTCTTCTTCTTCTTTCGCTTTCGTTTCTCCCCAGTGTTTGCGTGACGTTGATTGCAGAAAAGAGGGGGAAAGGCTACAACTGGTTCATTAGACGACCACGAGCCGATCTGGTAACACTGTGTGCTTCAAGAGAAGAGGAAGAGCAGCACGATGGCGTCCACCTCAGTGGTTCTCCTGCTCCTGTCTGCAGGTTTATTCATGGTAACAGTCGGTAAGTAAGTTTGTAACAAGAAACAAACAAAAAAAACTATTTAAACATGTTTTTGTGTCCCCGTTTTGTAAAGTTAGTTTGACGTTTGACATTTTTTAGACATTCATTTTTTGTTGCCAGTTATACTCTTTGCGGGTGTTATGTTTTGAGACCAAACTAACTCAGATAGTCATAAATATGTGCCCTTTACATTGCACAAGGCTTCATTTCTAGGGGAAAAAAAGTAAAAAAAAAACAAAAAAACAATTTAAATGAATTAAACAATTTACCTACGTGACATTATAATTTAAAACCAATATTAAAATGTTCAGAAAAACATCCATGTTATTGCACAAAGCTCCGTTTTTGGAATGACCTTTTTATGTGTTTTATAATCATTTTACAACTTTTAATGTATGCATTAATATAAATCCATTAAACAATAACATCATTTGATCTAAAGGTATTAAACCAACTGTAAAATATTCAGAATATTATCCCCTATGATTTACAAGGCTTGGTTTTTCATATTATGCCTTTATTGTTTCTATATACAGTACAGAATCCATATTTTTCATGTTTGAATGTCTAATGAATGTCAAACATCAAACTAACTTTATCGCCGTTGGTTAACCGATGGTTGTCAAGTACAAAAATCATTTGTACAGTAGGCCTGCTTGATTTAACGGTACTTTTTAAATGATGTTCATGTTATAAAGTCAGTTCTCTCGATTCTCTTTAATTTATCATCGCATGGTCTTATGAAATGTGTCGCATTTCTACTGTTCTTTTAGGAGATGATTGTAAGAGCTACTACACCAGCAATAACGAGTACAGATCTTCGATGACATGCCTGTTTGGGACACACTGCTGTGGAACCTGCGATAACAGATTCTGCTGCCCCTTTAGATTATTGAAGTTATCCAAGCAAAGGCAAAATTTTTGCAATATGTAAGGATTTTTAAGCCTTTTCTTTCTTAATACAATTGTCCATTAGACCCAAAAGTTACTTTTTATACACCCTCACGAAATTCCAAACCAAAATGGTTTGAATCTTCAAAAATGACACACACACATATATATATATATATATATATATATATATAGGTCAGTTAACGCTTTAATTTCCCTCATCATCCATAGCTGTGATCTACTGATAATTCTGTGAGCTGAGACATGGTACAATCCAGAGATTTACACTTAAATGTGTTGTGTATATTGTGTTAAAGGGTTAGTTCACCCAAAAATGAAAATTAACTCGTGTGTTATTCACCCTCAAGGCATGCTATGTGTATATGACTTTCTTCATTCAGACGAATCCAGTCAGAGTTATTTTAAAAATTATCCTGGCTATTCCAAGCTATATCATTGCAGTCAGCGGGTGTTGCAGTTGAACAGTCCACAAGTCTTCAAATAAATCTTGCACATTCATAATAAAACGTGTCGCAGACGGCTCCGGGGGATGAATAAAGGCCCCCTGTAGTGAATCCATGTGTTTTTATAAGAAAAATATCCATATTTCAAATGTCTTTTTCACTGAAATGCAGTTTTCAAAAAGCACCCTAATCACTGTAGGTGCATGTTATGCTTTTAACAGCCCCTTTGTTACTTATAGAACAAACCCTTTATAAAGCCGTTGTATTCACGTCAATTTAAAGACAAGGCAGGAGAGAAATAGTATGATGCAACTTCTACATTTTTGAGGGTGTTAATGTGGTAACCCAGGCAAGAAGGTGCATGATCAAAGGAGTTAAAAATGTTGTAAAAAATATTTTATACTAACAAATGTTTTACATTTTTTTAGTGGCAATTTTTGCAGTTATGGCCCTGGTTTGAATCCTGATTTGATATTGAATGTTTTTAGTGTTTATAATCCAAGCACAAAGCAAACTAACCAGTGTGATTTAATTAAATCAGAGTGGTTTCATTAAATTAATAATAAACAAAATAATAAATACAATGTTAATTAATAACATTTTATTATAAATAAGATTTATAGATTAAATTATAGATTAAATATACTAGAAGATGCTTTTTTTAATGCTTGTTGCTTCATGTTTTTATCTGTCCAACAACAGAAACATTGGTATTGTCATTGGCTTATCAGTTGCGGGGGTTGTGGTCCTCATCATCTCGGTCGTCGTCACCTGCTGCTGCTGCCCCTGGTGTTGTCTCTATCAAATGTTCAGAAACCGCAGAC
This sequence comes from Cyprinus carpio, assembly GCF_018340385.1. Lineage (NCBI taxonomy): Eukaryota > Metazoa > Chordata > Actinopteri > Cypriniformes > Cyprinidae > Cyprinus > Cyprinus carpio. Next base: position 183,020 of record NW_024879364.1, read on the forward strand.
GTAAGTGTTTTAGTCTTAAAGAAACACTTTACCAAAAACTGAAAATGTACTTGTCCTCAGGCTATTCAAGGTGTAGATGAGTTTGTTTCTTGATCAGAAAAGATTTGGATAAATGTATAATTTTATCACTGGCTCACCATTGAATCCTCTGCAGTGAATGGGTGCCGTCAAAATGAGACTCCAAACTGCTGATAAAAACATCACAATAATCCGAAAGTAGTCTACACGACTCCAGTCCATCAATTAATGTCTTGTGAGGCTAAAAATGTGTTTAAGAAACAAATCAATCATTAAGACGCTTTATAACATTAAATTGTCACATTTGGCCAAAATGCATGTCCTCTTTCCATAATATTGCTATCTCCAGTAAAAAAAAAAAAAGGGGTCTTTTCTGAATCAGGAGAGAAATATGCACAGATCAATCATTGTTTACAAGTGAAAATAGTCAAAACAGTTCTAAACAAATATGTTGGTGGATTTTGATGTAAGACTTTGGACACGAGAAAGTGCTGTTATGGATTATTTTGTCCAGAAAGCGATGGTTTAAATTAAAAAATATCTCGATAGATTTGTTTCTTGGAAACATGCGGCTTTTGGCTTCACAAGACATTAATTGATGGACTGGAGTGCTGTGGACTGCTTGTGGATTGTTGTGATGTTTTTATCAGCTGTTTGGACTCTCATTCTGACGGCACCCATTCACTGCAGAGGATCCACTGGTGATGTAATGCTAAATTTCTCCAAATCTGTTCTGATGAAGAAACAAACTCATCTGCATTCTACATGATGAGTAAATGTTCAGCAAATGTTTATTTTTGGGTGAACCATTCAATTAATATCAAAAATAAATAATTCAGATAAAAAAAAAAAATTAAAAAATTAATTCATTCCTGTCTTTTTTTTTCCACCCACAGCTGAGGTACAAACACATGTAACTACAGTCATGAATACACAATCCATTCAGATGCAGCCTGTAATGCAGGAAGTCCAGTACGCACAATACCAACCAGTGCTGACTCAACCAGGTTACGGAGGTCAGCCTATGCAGACAGAACCATATCAGGAACAGTTATATGCACCTGGACCCGCACCCTCGTATGACATGGCCAGTAAGAACACCTAGTGCTGGATAGACTGAGACCATGTAGTATCTGGAGGCTGGTAAGATCTGCAAACATCTACCTGTTTCACAAAGAATAAGGCCTAGCACATTCTACAAGACCAAATGTTGCTGAACTTTTACTGTTTTAAGTCTGTTGACAAGAATGAAAATGTTGCAACAAAACATAAAATACATAAACAAAAAGAAATAATTAAAACAAAAACAAAAATATTCACCCTCAAGCACAAAAGAAGATATGTTGAAGAATGTTGGTAACCAAGGCAAGGCAAGGCAAGGCAAGGCAAGGCAAGGCAAGGCAAGGCAAGTTTATTTATATAGCACATTTCGTACACAATGGTTAATTCAAAGTGCTTTACATTAAAAAGAAGGTTAAAATATCATGAGAAAAATAATAACAAAAAAAAACAATTTAGCAATTTTAAAAATCATAAAACATTTACGCAATTTTACGACAGCCCTAAAACATTGGAAATTATTAAAAATTGAAAGTGAAGTAATTTTTAAAATTATATTTAAAAAGTTTAGTTACAAAATAGAAAATGATTTTTACATAAGAAATACAGATGTGAATATGTAAAGATACAAAAATTACAGGCAATCAATTCGGACATCGCACAGTTCTCATTCAACAAAATGCACAGCTAAACAGATGAGTTTTGTGAGTCTAGATTAAATGTGACGTAATGTTTTACACATCTGATCTCTTCTGGAAGCTGATTCCAACTGCGGGCGGCATAGTAACTAAAGGTGGACTCCCCTTGTTTTGTGTAAACCCCTGGTATTTCTAACTGACTCGATCCTAATATCTGCAAAAAAAAACAGGGTCTGTTAGGTTTATATTCAGTGAACATATCTGCAATATTAGCTTTTTGGTCCTAGGTCATTGAATGCATTGGTGATAAAACGGAGTACTAAAGTACTTTAAAATCAATCCTAACATGTAAAACTGGAAGCCCAGTGTAAGGACCTGAGGACTGGTGTGATATGCCGATCAGATTTTTATGGTTCTAGTCATAATCGGCTCCGGCAGCAGTCTTCTGGATGAGCTGCAGCTGTCTACGGATGGTCTTTTGGGAAGGCGGGGCAGGTGAGGAGACCATTTACAGTAGTCCACCCTGCTGAGTGATAAAGGCAAGAAGACAAGTTCTCTAGTCTTGACTGGAAACAAAACATCTACAATTCTTGCAATGTTTTTTTAGAGTGTATAGTATAGCTGATTTAGTTACTGCTTTGACATGACGCTGACCGACAGAAACTAAGGTCTGTCTCCATGAATATCACACCAACAAGATTCCTGAATTGATTTTTAGTTGTTTTGGTGTCCCCTAGAGTCAAGGTATGGCATTTCACCTTGAAAAAACTTCATCTGTTTGTTTCCAAAATGCAATAACTTCAGTTTTTTTCCTTGTTTTAACTGAAGAACGTTCTGGCACATCCAACTATTAATTTCATCAAATACATTGGCAGAGGGAGTCAGTGGGGCTTTGGTCATTTGGGCGATAAGGCTAGGTAAATCTAGGTAATCATCCGCAGAGACTGGGATAGGCAATTTGGGTTCTTTCTCAATATCATAATTATATTATCTTAATGAAACGCGCACGCTGTCTTAGTCTCTTAGTGCTGTGATGGCAGTCGGGAAACCAGATTGAAAATGGTGCACAGGTATCACTTTGAGTTTTTAAGTATTTGTTCAGAGCTTACTGGTATTGCTAAAAAAACGCTACCTTTTCTATAATTTTGCCTATCAAAAGGAAGATTAGATATTGGTCTATAATTGCTCAAAAATGGGGTTATCAAGATTGCTCTTTTGCAGGAGGGGCCTTTACAACTGCAGTTTTTCAGGGAGTTTGGAAATTGGTATCCCAGAAAAGAAAGAATGGAGGCGTTCCCACTTCTAAGAGGTCTGCTTCTACACAGTTAAGCACACTTTTGAAAAAAGATGTGGGGAAGTGTTGATGTGGTGTCGAGATAGCAGGTTGACGATTTTAAGGTGCTGCACTTTTTCTTCCAAAATTTTGCTATCAATTGCTTCAAAACATAGACATAGTATCTTTTTGATATTGCGTCCAGATCTTTCTGACCTCTGCATTACTTGAGGATGTGCTAATCGCCTTACCTGATATTAATGATCTTCTCAGAAAAGAAGGAAGCAAACTCATTTGCATTTGCTAACTGAGAGCATTTCACTGGGAATCTGACTTGGGGGGTTTGTCCGTCTCTCAACAGTGGCAAAAAGAATACGAGTGATGCTTAAGTTAATGTTTATAAGGTTTGAGAAGAAAGTCTGTCTAGCTGTGGCTAGTTTCACATTAAAACCATGAACATTTACATTGTAGATGCTTCAGTGAATTTCAAGTTTCGTCTTCCGCCACATCCGCTCGGCTTTTCTGCATTGTCTTTTCATAGTCTGAACTGCTGTTGATCTTCTCCAAACTGATTTCTGTCTGTTTGTTTTCTTACTGACTATTTATTGGAGCAATATCATCAATAACATTCTTAACTTTTGAGTTAAAGAAATCAAGGAGAAGTTTAACAGAGTCTGCAGAAATGCTTGGTGTTAGAGATATAGCCTCCATAAACCGCACACTAGTGTTCTCGTTAATGCATCTCCTTCTGACAGAGACAGATCTAGATTCAGTGGTAGCAGAGATCAATATATCAAAGAAAATACAGAAGTGAAGTCAGATTAGTGCTACGTCCTTAATAACAATGGATGAAATGTTTAGACCCCTACTGATGATTAAATTTAGAGTGTGTCCACCCTTGGGTGTGGGTCCATGCACATGCTGAATCAGGGTCAAAGGTGTTTTAGAACCGTTATCATTTCTTTTGTAATTTTTGTTTTCTGCATTATCTATATGAATATTAAAATCCCCTGCAATAGCACGAACAGTCAAACTCTGAGGAAATCATTGATAACATTTCTGTGAACTCTTCAACAAAGGCTGGAGAGTATTTTGGAGGACTGTAAATAATGAACTAAAACCAAACAGGAATGCAATGGAGCAACCTTTACAGCCACAATTCCTAGATATTCAAAAGACAATATGTACTGACCAAATGACACTTGCTTGCATTGATAGACATCTTTAAAAATAGAGCAGCTACACCCACCTCCACCTCTCCTAACAGTCCTGCAGGACACTCATGAAAGTAAAGTTAGGAGGGGCTGCTTCATTGAGGACTGTTGCACTGCAGCTGTCTTCTAGCCATGTTTCATTTAGAAACATAAAATCCAGATTGTTTGTGGTTATAAAGTCATTGATTAGAAATGATTTATTTTTTAGTGAGCAAATGTTTAAAGATGCTAACTTGATGGCAGTACTTTGTGTCTTTACATCAATCTTAGTTTGATGCATTATAGGCCGCAGATTAGATAAGTTTGCCCTTGAGCTTGAAAAGACCTTAGACTTTCTATCACGTGATAAAACTGAAATAGAGAAAGCAGCTACAGGCACACTGGGTTCCCGCTGTTCTGTAAACTTTGTGAATGTTGCTGCTATTATAGCGGGGACCCGACACATATCACTGAGAGCTGCTATCAGTTGTTTTTGGTTTCACCTACAGCAGATGGAGGGTTTGGCCCCTGGCGTTGTGGCAGCGGTCGGAGAGCTCTCACAGGAGCAGGGCCACAGGCTTTGGTGGTTGGGGGGCCCGCCGTTTTTTTGGTGATATTTGCGGGCTTGCAGCGAATGAGTGAGAGAGTTTAGTCCCAGCATACACCAAAAGTCCTCCATTTTCGTGTGAGAAGCACAGAAGTGGAGAATGCTGGAGAGAGGGATAATGTGTCCGGTGAGAGGGGCTGTGTCTCTGGTGTTTCCAGTGACTGTTATATGTGTCCTGGCTTCCCTGGCTGTTTTCCAGAAGGTTCGTCCTTGGGTGCTGAGTCTTATATCTGTTTTGATACATTACAGTCTGTCTGTGAGGAGCTCTGTGGGCAGGGCTCAGCCGGGATAGTGTCCATCAGCAGTGCTTGTTGTGGCTGGATGGTGTTATCAGTGTCCTTGTGGGATGTGTCAACCACATGATGACTCGGACCTGGTGTGTGTGCGCTGAATGAATTGACATACTCTGCTGAAGGATGGCGTAAGGAGAAGTAGATATTGTCCTTAAGCACTCTAGCTCCAAGTTTTGTTAGGGTGGAGGCCATCCGTTTTTAAACAGTTTGTCTATGGCCCCAGAACAGATTGAAGTTGTCGATGAAATTCACTCCTTTTTATATTGCAAGATCTTTGTAGCCATGTGTTCAGCCTAAGCAACCGTGAAAACATATTTGTTCCCCTTGCTGGAAGTGGTCCACTGATGAACGACTGAACTTTGAGTCTTCGAAGTGTTTCAAAGAGTTCATTGAAGTCCTTCTTAAGGAGTTCTGACTGCTCTTTCCGAATATCATTCTTCCCCACATGGATGATGATTCGATTTGCAGTCTTGTGCTTCATCAGAATGTTCTGAAGTTCCTTGTTCACATCATAAACCATTGCTTCAACAATAAAGCATGCTGTTGTAGTCCTGCTACTGATGTTTCTGGGAGCGCCTCACCCACTATCAGAGTCCTGGGCTCGGCTGCGCTCTGAGCTGAATGGCGCTGTCTGCTAGACCTGGAGCGCCTGTTAGTAGCAGTGTTAACTGCTGGCTGATCCGATACATGTTTAATCACATTTGGGGATTCCTCACCCGCATTCATTAATGCTTCAAATCTGTTCTCAAGATGTATAGGGGGTGGCAGAATACCAGTATTCACAAGCCTTGTCATAGTCGAATCTGGGGTAGAGGATGCTACAGCAGCAATACGAGAAAACTCGTGACAATCTGATGTCCTCGTGTTCCTTTGGTCCTCGCTCCCTGTTTGTGCCATCGATTGGTGTGGCGATCAGTTTTGGCTTGTTCCTCTACACTTGGTATAAACTGTTGAGATTCAGAAGATTCATGGGACTCACCGGCTGTATGCTGAGCGGGTCCATGACGATGGTCTGCTGAGTGTTCCGTCTGTTTTGGAAGTCCAGCAAGTAACTTTGTTTCAAGAACCACAATCCTTTGTAGAAGTTTGCAGCAGTTCATGCAACAAGTATATTCAACAGGAGGCATTTTCTCTCTCCTCTGCTGTTTGAATGTAGGCAGTTGTTGTTCCCCGTCTCCGGAATGTAAGCTGCTGGCAGTGGGAAGGCAAAGTCTTCTTTTTGTAGTATAATTCCAGTCCCAAAGAATTTTTAGTTTTAGTGTGTGTGCCAAAAATCTGTTGTTTGAGCGCTGTGCTGGTCTGCTGAAGTAAAAATCTTAGAAAAATCTGAGAAAAATACAGAAATAAGAAGCAAAGCGCAGAGCAGTAAGCTAGAACGTTGTAGCATTGTAGCCGGAAGCAAAGCCGGAAGCATTGTATTGCATGGCTACCGTCAACCAGACTACCGTCTTCCATACCATGGAAGTCAATGGCTACTGTGAACTGTTAGCAGCATTCTTCAGAATATCCTCTTAATTACTAAACAAATAGCATTTTGGTTCCTTTAAGTATGTCAATAAACTAATAAATTGATGACAGAATTAGCATTTTGGTTGAACTATTGCTAAATCTAGCCGACCCATCTTTAAATGTGTGTGCTTCATCTTCGAGAATTAAAACAGCAAATGTGACCCTGGACCACAAAACCAATCTTAAGTGTAAATTTTTCGAAATTGATAATGAATAATTAAGCTTTCTATTGATGTATGGTTTATAATAATATCCCAAAATATATCTCAGATACAAAAATATTAAAAAATCTAAACCTAAAGTTTAAAAAAAACAAAAAAACTAAAAAAATCGCTTTTTGAAGTTGTCCAAATGAATTCTTAGCAATGCATATTACTAATCAAAAATTAATTTGATATATTTACGGTAGCATAAAAGAAAAATCGATAATTTTGACCCATACAGTGTTTTTTTGGCTATTGCTAAAAATATACCCCAGCGACTTAAGACTGGTTTTGAGCTCCAGGGTCACAAATAGGAGCCACTTAAAATGTGAGTGGAAGTAAAGAGACAAAATCTGTGGAAGCTCAAAACTACCTAAACTTTTTTTATTATCGCAGAAATATTTGTTCACATGCCAAGAATAAATCGTTACGTAGCCTTTTTTTTTTTTTTTTTTGAGAATAGGGCTGTGGTGACAGTGGGTGAGATGGCGTGACTGACGCACAAAACACATAAAGAAACTTTACATTACGTGAGAAATAAAGGGGGAAATCAATCCTATTTTTAATTACTGAACAACTGGTTTTTGTTTTCCAGCAGGTCAGTTTCCTGCTCCCTTCAGCCAGGCTGCATATGATGAAGATCAGATCATGTACGCTCTACAACCCAGCGCTTCTCACAGACCACACCTCACCTCTACCGCCATACAACCCTGATTACGTGGATTCACCAGAATCCAGTTAAAACCCCACCCCACCACCCATACACAAACACACACATACACACACACACACACACCCACACACACTCAAAATGGCCTGTTATCAACACTGGATTGTGGAGGGTTTTGCATTCCCACGCTTCTTCTACAGACTCTGAAAAGATTTAGCTGAGAATAAAAGTATTGTTGTTACAGTTTAGTTTATACATGCTTTGTGAACTTTTTTTCCCTCCAGTAATGACCCACTGTTTGTTTGTTTCTCTTCAATTTAACCAGATTTGTTCTCAGTGTTTTCACATCTTTTGTTGTATGACCTTTTGTTTAATGGTCAATAAATGGCATCTTAAACTAATTTTTTTAATGGTCAAAAGTTAATGCATCTTCTCTACTTGTGAAAACAATCCTTTGTACAATTTTATTATAGTTTTTGAACATTATTCTATCAAACAAATCAACCAGTCACTGGCCAACTTCAGACTTATGGGGAATAAATAGCAGAAATCTTAAGACTATTTTTATTCTATATTTTGGACATACTCTTAAAGATAAAGGTTCTTCACTGGCATTTATGGTTCCACAAAGAACTTATAACATAAAACCTGTGGTCCACTGTATAGAGCAATACTCTAATGGAATTAGTGGGCTAAAGTCAGTCACACCTCGACTTTCTTCCAAATAACGCACATTTCATTCATAATATTATTAATACAGGCCTACAGTTCCTGCACATTTCTGTTTTTCTGAATTGTGTGAAATGGCTAATAAAAATAGGTAATACAAAATGATTATGTGGACACCAAGGTGAATTGGTTTAGTCTTGACTTCTGGTCGTGAGTGACAGTGTTTGACGGGAAATCTGTTAATTGTCCAGTGCCAAATAAACACAGAGATGGACAGGAATAGGTCAAAGCCATCAGGTGCCCAATTTAGAAAAAAAAAGAAAAGAAAAGAAGAGGAGAAACAAGTTAAAGATAAATATATTCAATCTATATTATCACTGTACGATAACCACGGTAACCATTTAATGATTAAAGTTTTAATGTTAATTGGTAGGTATAACTCTGAAGTGTGCTAGCCTTTTTGCTATGCTGCTTGCTATGCTTATACAACAATAATTCGGATTTAACTCAACAAACACGAGATCTAATTTCACCATAATATTGTGCTTTGCAACAAAACTGTCACAAGCTCAGTTATTATTGATTTCCATTAGTTGGGTTAACGTTAGGCCCTGTAATTAAATCATGTTTATCAGGCATTTTGGGAGACACCACAAGTGAATATGGAAATAAATTATACATCAATATTCCTATGAAATATTAGATGTTATTATTAAAATGTTGCCAATTATTACTCCAATTATTACACTTCTTTTTCATTAAATGTTGCTCCAAGAACACATTAATATGCAAATTAGATACAGTGTATAGATACATTGCATTGAATGGGAATATTAATTTATGGCCATTTTACCCACAGAGTGCATAAAGTAAAATAGTGTATCAATTCATTCCATTATATCTTTCATAACATTGAAAAGGCATTGAGAATCATCTTTGGTTACAAAAAATCCTGAAACCCAAAAAGTTATTGGTGACTGAAAAAAAATCCCATTTTGCCTATACATATAATTTCATGTCATTTTATTCTATTTTTTAGTCCTAGTGTCCACTACAGAGGATAGCATAAGATATGAATAAAATATAATTTTTCAAAAATTATTATTATTATTATTATTATTTTACCATTTGTTTATTATGTTCTAAACAATGTGATGACATGAAAACAAAAAAAAAAACAATGTAAAAAAAAAATCTGGGTCTCAGGAGGATATAGCTTGTAATGCCAGACATTTAGCATGTAAGGGCATCTTTATGTAATCCTCCTATTATGTTTTAGCTGTATAAATCTTTTGATTTCAATTTCAATTGCAACGTTTTATGGAGGATGGCAAACCAACTTTTGATGGATTTACCGCCACCAACTGGACTGGAGTGTGAAGCACTAATAAGCAACGAATATATACATATTTATATATATAAAAAATCTCCTGATTAATCATATTTCTTTAATGTATTTAACAGTACCATATATTTTAGCTTGTTCTGCATGCTCTTTCAAAAGGCTTGACAAATTAAATGATTCAACACCCATCTTTCTTACTTCCTTAATGAGTTTTAACCTTTCTTTTTCATATTTTTTTATTTTTACATTTTATTAAAACATGCTCTATTGTTTCTGCCTGATTACAAACAATACATTGACCTGTTTCATGTTTTCCTATATTAAACAGAGAATGATTTAATCTAGTATGCGAACATTACTCTCTGTGTTTTTTTCTTGCACATAATATAATGAAGATCAGTATTAAGTTATTACATTTATATTGCTTATTATCTTTCATATTACTACATGTAAACAGTAGTGTTAGCTACTTTGAAACATGTATATATTTAATAGTCACGTTCACAGCAGAAACTTCCATTATCCTCTTAGAATTAAAATATTTTATGGTTTCATTCATCAAGGCATATTTTAATTAAATTTTACATTTAAGGATATTTGTGTAACTGTAGAATATGATCATACTTGGAAAAAAAAGAGTAAAATGTAGACATACTTATACTTTCATGTCAGGACATTAATTTTCTCTTGGTTTTACTATAGTAAAAGTGCAGTAACCATGGATTGATTGTGATTTTTGAAACCCACAGCTTGACTACAAATATATTTAAAAAATTATAGTAAAAAAAAAACATTTAAAATTCACATTTTCTCATATACACAAAAAACAAAACACAGCAAAAAACTAAAAACAACATACAAAATAAACATACACACACCGCCACACCAATTTGAAAGCGTTTTTTAAATTAATTAAATTTTATTTATTTAATTTGGAGTGTAGAGAAAAGCCTTACAAACCGTATCCATTAGCCTATATAAAACTGCAATGTTAAAGTTAAATAACAACGTTCCCTTTATTAGAGATAACAAAAATCCCAAATATATACTATTAATAATATGTAAAGTTTAAAATGTGCAATATTTTTGCGGTCATTGCTTTCGGAGGTGGATGCTGCTGTTTGGGAACGCAGTCGTTTAACAGTTCTGGGAGGCAATTATACAGAAATACTTTGATGACAGACTTTGCTCGGACATTTCAGATGCTGTGGAACAAGATCAGTCCACTGGTTAGTCAGGATTTACTGTCCCATAGCGCAAAATCACGTGACTTTTTTTGATGCGCTTGGGACGAATTTATTAGCAAAATGCATTTCCATCTCCCATTTTTCACATTAACCCTTTTTAGCGCAAGTCAAAAACCACCTCAAGCGAGCGTTTTTTTTTTTTGCGAATTAAGACATTTTTATTCGAAATTCAACGTTTCCATCACTCGATTCTGATGCGATACTTTAAAATGCGCATAAAAGCAGGGTGATGGAAGCCCAGCAAATAAGGGCTACTCCACCAGCAATAACGCGTACAGACCTTCAAATAACTGCGGGTTTATGCACGTCTGCTGACCAGCGGTTTAGACGTTAATGGCTGTGTGTTGAGTTATTTTGAGGGGACAGCAATTTATACAAGCTGTACACTCACTACATTACATCGTAGCAATATATATATATATATATTATATATATATATAGATATATCGATAGATATATATATATATATATATATATTCTAATATGCGTCACAGGATAATAAAAAATTAAGCAGCACAACAGTTTCTAGCACTGATAATAAATCAGCATATTAGAATGACCTCTAAAGATCATGTGACACTGAAGACTGGAGTAATGATGCTGAAAATTCAGCTGTGCGTCACAGGAACATATACCGTTCAAAAGTTTGGGATCAGTAAGACTTGTAATGTTTTTAAAGAAGTCTCTACTGCTCATCGAGGCTGCATTTATTTGATTAAAAATAAAGAAAAAAAACTGTAATCTTGCAAAATGTTATTACGATATAAAAAAAAGTTTTTTATTTTAATATCCTTTAAGATAGAATTTATTTCTGTGACGCAAAGCTGAATTTCCATCAGCCATCAGCCTATTTATTTTTTTTTTTTTTTTGGAAACTGCAATACTTTTTTTAGGATTCTTTGATGAATAAAAAAATAAAAAGAACAGCATTTATTCAAAATAGAAATATTTTCCAAAAATATAAATCTGTGCTATCACTTCTTAACAATTTAACACATCCTTGCTGAATAAAAGTTTTAATTTCTTTCAAAAAACGAAAGAATAAAAGTTTACTGACCCCAAAATTTTCAACAGCAGTGTATATTGTAAGAAAAGATTTCTATTTTAAATAAATGCTCTTCTTTTTAACTTTTTATTCATCAAAGAATCCTGAAAAAATGTGTATATGTATATAAATAGGTCTCTTTAGATTTGGTGTATCATGTTGAATTGAATGATATCCAGTTTTTCCATGTCAGAATTTGAACTATATTCTAAAATGCATATTTTACGAAGGCATTAGCGTATCTTTACGAAACTAATGATACGAACGTTACGAAACATCTTCACATACGTTTCTCAAAAAGTTGTAATGAGATTAAAAAACACTAATAACTTTTGTTTACATTTACCTATTGTAATCGGCAGGGGCGGCGTTAGGGGTGGGCTAAGGGGGCTGGAGCCCCGAATGTTTTCAGCAAAGCCCCGAATGTTTTTATTACCACCATGCCATCAATGAATTTTCATGCCCAATAAAGTAATTTATTAGAATTTAAATAAATAAATAAATAAATATCTCTCGACTCTCACGTCTACAGTGTCTGTCAATTTTACGCGTTGTCATTCACACCCGACAAAAAACGCCCACTAAGTCTAGTGCTTCTGACTGACATGTAAACTGGCCAACCATCGATGAGCGTCTGTACGATCCAGCCAATGATATGAGATCTTTTGGAGCCAGGGTGGTAGTATTTTACTAGATCAATTTATTTGAAAGTTAAAATGGATATTTCAAAATTCTTCAAAAAAAAAAAAAAAATAAAGGAAGTAAAACACCCCCAACCAGCACTTGAACGCCAAGATACAACAGCTTCAGGTATCTGTAACTTTTAATCATAGTATTATATTTCTTTTTCGGTTTTTAAATTGTGTCTGATTTAACGTTACATGTTGAACCATCTAACAGTTAACGGTTTTGCGCAGCACAGTCTATAGGACACACACACAGAGCGGTTATAATGTTTGGTTAGCAAGGTCTGTGGCAGACTTTTCGTGTCAGGGCAACAATAAACAATAAACAAGATAATAAAAAAAGACATATATCGCAAAGGAAATGGTTCCAAACAAAGCATGTTGTTGTGCTCTGCAGCAACACACAGCGGGTGTTTACTGAATAAATTTGCGTGAGTAAATGATTCACTGACCCATTCATAAAAACAGTTGCTTACTTTTTTTTCAGAATGAATCATCTGTTTTCGAACGAAATCCATTGATTAAATGACTGACCGACGCACACATTAAGGCAGTGGCTTAATGAAATCAAGACGATGCACTCTTAAACTACCACCATCAATGCAATATAAAGTGTTCAGACCGAAAAAACGGAATGGAGGGAGGCACATAAAACCACTTTACAGTAAAGTGGTATTTGTTATCATTAGTTACTTCATTACCAATAAACTAAGATTTTTTTTTATTGCATTCATTCATATTTGTAAATCTTTTTTTTTTTTTTTTTTTTTTATCAAAATACAATTTGTTCATTACAAAGAATTTATAATTTTCAGACCATATGGACACTAACTAATGTTAACAAACACAATTTTTACTGTAAAGCATTATAACAAAAAGAAAATTCAAAGCAAATGAAAAAGGCAAATACGCAAAGTAGAGAAGTGGGCACACCTTTAAGAGGAGAATAGTATAAAAGGGTATTGGTGTGGATAGAAGAAGAGAAAGGAGTGGAGAGAGGAGCAAGGAGAGCCCAAAAGGAGAGCTGTTATGATGAAAAGAAGAAAAACAATTGAGAAAAGAGGAAAGCAGGCAACAGCAAAGTTAGGACAAAAACTTTATGAGGCACCACAGCAGAGGAATGATGCACAGACTTCAGTGGAGGGTAAGGTTTATCTGCTAGACTGAATAACTTGAATCTGTTTACTGTAATGCATAAACACAGAGATAAAGTCCTTTGTAGAGTAAGAGTATGTCAGTGCACTGCTTAATGTTTGCTTCTTATCCCTGTTCTACCAGGACGAGTGTAGCCAGTCAGGCTTGATGGAAAAAGAAAAGAAAACTGAGAGGCAGAGACAAAAAAAAGTGAGATAGAGACACAACATCAGCATATGTGCCAGGATACAAGGGATAAACTTTAAATAAAAATGTTTTTAAATTTGTTTTTTTTTATATTTTTAAAAAAGGTAAATCTTTCTGATTTATTAAAATAAAAAGTCACATGGATTTTTCTGGGCTAAGCCCCGGATCTCCACTCACCCTAGAACCGCCCCTGCTTGGCGTCATCGGTAAACCACCTTAAAGCATGTTTAAAGTGTTTCTTTGATTTTTGTAATAAACTTACCAACTGTTACCGTGAATAAACCTGCAGACAGGAGCAGGAGAACCGCTGAGGTGGACGCCATCGCGCTGCTCTTCCTCTTCAACTACCTTCTCTTGAGGCACACAGTGTTACCAGATCAGCTCAGGGGCGTCTAAAGAACAATCAACGTCATGCGAACACTGGGGAGAAACGAAAGCGAAAGAAAGAAGAAGAAAAGAAAAAAAACAACAACTGTTGAAACTTAAATATGTAAATCTAAACATTAACCGATACAATCAGGGTTTGTTCGTGATTTGCTCGTGAAATATTTCACAAATATTTTTAAAAACGTTTTATATTATATTAGTTTTTATGAAATGGATCTTAATTTGGAGCACTGTAAGTTTATACAAGGTTACAAAAGGTGGTTTTCTTAGCAATGCCACAGAAGAACCATTTTGGGTTCCACAAAGAACCTTTTAGTGAATATTTAGAGAACACCTTCCTCCGCTATAAAGAAGCTTTTATGTGATGTAAAGGTTCTATGTATCTTATAAGTTCTTTGTGGAACCATTAATTCCAGTGAAGAACCTTTATCTTTAAGAGTATGTCCAAAATATACAATAAAAATAGTCTTAAGATGGTACAAGATTGTTTTCTCACACAGAGAGCAGTTCATTTTAAGATTTCTGCTATTTATTCACCTTAAGTCTGAAGTTGGCCAGTGACTGGTTGATTTTTTTTTTTTTTATAGAATAATGTTCAAAAACTACAATAAAATTGTACAAGGGATTGTTTTCACAAGTAGAGATGATGCATTAACTTTTGACCATTAAAAAGTTTAGTTTAAGATCCCTTTTATTGACCATTAAACAAAAGGTCATACAACAAAAGGTGTCAAAACACTGAGAGCAAATCTGGTTAAAATGAAGAAAAACAAACAAACAGTGGGTCATGACTGGAGAAAAAAAAAAGTAAGCAAAGCAAGTATAAACTAAATTGTAACAACAATACTTTTATTCTCAACAAAATCTTTTCAGAGTCTGTAGAAGAAGCGTGGGAATGCAAAAACCCTCCACAATCCAGTGTTGATAACGGGCCATTTTGTGTGTGTGTGTGGGGGGGTTTAACTAGGGGGGGGGGGTTGTTTGGGGGGGGTTTAACTAGTCTCTGGTGAATCCACGTAATCAGGGTTGTACGACGGTTGAGGTGAGGTGTGATCTGTGAGAAGCGCTGGTTGTAGAGCGTACATGATCTGATCTTCATCATATGCAGCCTGACTGAAGGGAGCAGGAAACTGACCTGCTGGAAAACAAAAACCAGTTGTTCAGTAATTAAAAATAGGTTTGATTTCCCCCTTTATTTCTCATGTAATGCAAAGTTTCTTTTTTTCAGCTGTCTGCGTCAGTCATGCCATCGCGAAATCATTCATCTCATCCACTGTCACCACAATCCTGTTCTCAAAAACTCACACATATAGTTACGCAAGAATTTATTCTTGGCATGTGAACAAATAGTTCTTTGACAATACAAAAGAAGTTTAGGCAGTTTTGAGCTTCCACAGACTTTGTCTCTGTACTTCCGCTCACATTTTAAGTGGCTCCTTGTTGCCGTCTTGCTTGTCACACATTTAAAGATGGGTTGGCTAGATTTAGCAATAGTTCAACCAAAATGCTAATTCTGTCACCATTTCCTCACCCTCGTGTTCCAAACCTGTATGAGTGTCTTTCTTCTGTTGAACACAAAAGAGGATATTCTGATGAATGCTGGTAACAGTTCACAGTAGCCATTGACTTCCATGGTATGGAAAATAAATAAAATGGAAGTCAGTGCATGGCTACCGTCAACTGTCTGGTTACCAACATGCTTCAACATATCTTTTGTGCTTGAGGGTGAGTAAAGGATGACAGAATTTTCATTTTTGGGTGAATTATTCCTTTATGTATATTAAGTACAAGTATGGCGATTTTGTTGCGACATGAACTTCTTGTCAAACAATAAAAGTTCAGCAACATTTGGTCTTGTAGAATGTGCTAGGCTTTATTCTTTGTTAAACGGGTAGATGTTTGCAGATCTTACCAGCCTCCAGATATGTGGATGGTGGTCCCGGGGCATATTGTTGTCCCAGAGTTGGTCCAATCAGAATGGGTTGCAATCCATAAACGGGGTGAAGGTTATTAGCCGGGTAAGGTGAGTACTGACTCCCCTTTGAATGGTATTGTGCAGTCATGACTGTAATTCTTCGCACCAGATGTACTACAAAAGATGAATCAAAAGACAGCATTTAGTTTGAACAAAACCCACATGTAGCTCTTTGTACACAAATACTGACACTTACGATGAAGTTTTCTCATGCTTTTACTCAGGCAGCAGGAGATGAACACAACAAAGGCAGAAAACCACTATGGTCACAATAATAATGTCTTCCATTCGATGGGGAGAATGATTGAATATTTTAAGGTTTTGCTTCTGGACAAATTAGGAAAAATAAACATTAGAAACATTAGAAACTGAGTGTTACAGCTTTCAAACAACCAGTTCAGTCTTTGAATAACAAGCATTGGACCAATTTGCACTCAGTTGGTTCATCAGAATAAAATGTATTATTCTGATATTTAAATAAAAAATGATCAGAATTACTACACGAGTTACAACTAGTGAGGTTCGTCCTCAATTTTCCTTACAAAAGACATATATTTTTCTGCATCCTTGGTTATTTTTTGTAAAAAAAAAACTAAACGCACAAAAAAAAATTAATCGACCTACTTCCATCCATCGCTTCTTACAAATAATCTACTAAAATTAACTAAAATTCATAATTCTTTCATCAAGATGGCTCTCTGTTCAATAAGCTGGATCATTATGAGTTGAATCTTGAGTCGAAAAGATTAACAAATCATTCAGACCATTTTTGTTAGCCATTTTTATTAAATCATTGAAAAGACTCAAAGCAAAGATTCGTTCAGGAATCGAGCTTAGCTAACATGTTTAGTGTAGCCTAGATTTCTAAGTTTATAAGTAATAATAATACTCACGTTTCACATCTTTATAGTTTTTAAATAATTGGCCAGCAATATTTAAGGGTTTTAGGAATGAAAACAGCAATTATACACTCGCCATACTTTGAAAAACAATGCATAGGGTGAATTGCCCTAAAGTGAGACATTTTTTTGCATTTCAGACTTTTGTGAAATATTGGGCGTGATTTAATGTTCTGGGTACACATCACAATATTTCACAATAAGTTTGAAATGCAAAAAAATGTCTCACTTTAGGGCAATTCACCCTATGCATTGTTTTTCAAAGTATGGCGAGTATATAATTGCTGTATAATATAATTGTTATGTAGATAGAAAAGAGTTGATTGCACAGTCAGAATTTCTTGACTGTTCTCTAGTTCAACAGGCATAGGCTAGGCCGTTTTGAAAGCAAAATATAAAATCTTGCAACACCTAAACCTACCCCTCACACAAAACTTTCTGCTATTTTATTTTATTTGCAATTTTTAAAACATTTCATTCTGTATGATTTATAAGCTTGTTTCCTTATGGGAACCAAAAAATGTACAAGGTCAAAAAAACACAAGTTCAAAATGTACTGGTATTACTATACTTGTGGGGACATCTGGTCCTCATAGCATAGGGGATACCAGGTACACACACACACACACACACGCACACGCACACAAGAACCACAGAGAGCCTTCAAACCATCCCGCAAGAAAGAAAAAAATTCCCATGACCTTAAAGGGATACTCCACCCCAAAATTAAAATTTTTGTCATTAATCACTTACCCCTGATGCAAAATTTAATCCAATTCAGACGGTCAAGGTGTAATAATATGTAAATTTATTAAAAAGAATATAGAGAACAGAAACCACAAATCATAATTTGGAAATAAAGTTCTGGATAATAGTAACAACCTTCAAATATAGAAAATGTAAATCCAATGGTAGTACATTTTTAATAACAATCCATTTATGATGGATTGAACCCAACCAGTATTAATCAAAACATTAATACAATTGTAATTAAAACATAAACAATTATTCTGTTCGAATCAAAAGTGCCAAAATATTAAATATTCAAATATTAAAATATCAAAGTATCAGAGTATAAAAGTATCTGAATTTCAAGGTATCTGAATTTGAATAAAAAACCTGTAAGAGTTCTAAGTCTGAGTCTAAGAGTTGTCTAGTGAAGCCAAAGAAAAGGGAAGTGAGCTGAAAAGATAGAGAGACCAGAGTCTCAGAAAGTCAAAACCCTATTCTATTTTGCAGAGTCTATCTTATATACTGTTGTTCTAGACATAAGTCATCATCTGGCTATCACTAATAACACCTGACCTTTAAAAATAGTCTAGTCAATGTCTCGATTTTGGACTTCTTCCTCTTTTAGATTCAAAGTATCATACTGATAATTCTAAGAAATATTGATACAAAAGAACAATACATGCAGTTCAACTTCATATGCAAAACAGACTCAGCTGACTACGCAGTTAGAAATACTGTGAAATTACATATGAAATATATCATAAAGTTTACCAAAAACATTTTTGAATATAAAAATGAAACCTGTTAATATATATCCTTACCATGAAATATTAATTTTTAACATTTCAAATGAAACTTATCATTATGAATAGAACACATTTTGAGTATGTGACTTCTCAGAATCTCTCAACAACACTTGGGTTTAATTTAAATACGTGGACGACTTCTCAGAATCTCTATCACCATGTGGATTTCTTAGAATCTCCACACACCAATCCCCCACTCGAGTCTTATCAAAAGACTCGCCACAACCTTTTCCTTAAATCAAAACCAAAAATTCAGAAATACAGAGTAATTCAAAAGAAAAATACATGATGCATACATGAAAATATAGAAAATTAATAAAACAATTTCAGACAGATAGTACTGTAGATACCTCTCTAACCCCAGCTACCTTAAAATTAACAAAGATCTTCACCAAGATGGCCAGACGAGAACTCCTAAGGAAATTCGACCCCTGGCGTCCCCTGGACTTTTGCTGGGTTGAGGACTTACCACAGCCTTCCATCTTTCCCAACTCTAAACTCTATCATCGTTCTTTCTCTTCTTGCCCCTGGGAGATAGTAGTTGAAGATATTTGTCCTTATGGTACCATGTCGTTAATTTCCAAACTTTCGTTGATCGTTTTCAACATCTCATACCTTTCCTTACCCTTCACCTGCAAGGTATAGATTTCCTCATCACTACTGGTATAAATGGGAGAATAAGGATCTCTTTGATCAATGATCTTGAAAGGCATCTTAAAAAAATATATAAATATATAAATATATAAAACAAATCAGCTGTGACAGACTTAGCACAGGTCTCTCAGATGGCGTAGAGTTAACGAGTCATGTGATGATGATGCATCCAGTTCTTAGGATGAACACTACTGTCCAGCCACGAGCACTGCAACCACTCCCAGAATGTCAATGAGCTGCACTGTTGCAGAAGTCACATCAAAGGGTCACCCTTAGAACCAGTCGTGTGAGGTAAATATACGCAGAATATTTCTGTGACAGCATGCACTCGTACCTATTAGAGATATAGAATAGTAGGAGCAGAATTTTTTTTTTTTTTTTTTTTTTTTTGATAAAAAACACAACACACACAACGACACATAGACAACCAAACAGGACAACACCAATACACATAAACACAAACACCATGGTTTTCAGTTTCTCTTTTTTTATTTTTTTTTTAAACACAATAGGTCCGGATGGAATCATAGTTGAGAACCTAAAGAGAGGAAACAATTAGTCATTGTTCTTCCTTAGCAGCCATTCCTTGGATATGAAGTACTGCACCTGTTGGACTAAGTCACATTAGAGAGAGAGTTGTTAGTATCAGCAAGCGGCGACAGAGGCTTCACTTGTGCAAGATGCATCCATCGAGTCAAGCCTGGCTCGATTTCAACAAGAAGAAATGTTGGAGTAGTCAACAACACAGAATAAGGACCCACATACTTGGAGGACATTGGTCCTAAGTTCCCTATTTTCTGTATCATCACTTCGTCCCCCACTTGTACGTGATTTTTCCAACTTAAACTTTACATTGAATATAGTGTTTTAAGATCTCCAGCATTTTGAGCACTGAGGGCACTGAAATGGGCATTCTTCAATGCGCACGTGAGTACTTTAAGATACTCCTGTAAAGTGTCTTTCAGTGGACCCGAAGGACCTGAGCGCAATAATGGAGCTGTAGGGGAAGGTACAGTTAAAACCCAAAGACCTTTTTAGAAAGAAATTTGACTTATTTGTATTTTTCTTTTTATATGTCTTATACAACTACGATGAATTTTGGTTAATTTATTATACCGTAAAATAAATTAATTGCCATAAACATATATATGTATTATTCTCTGGAAGCCGGGCTAAATGAATAATCACTGTTATTGCATTCCTGACCTAGGTCAGACCCTCAGTCACCTCACAAATACCAAATACAGACATTACTTATAACCTAAATCCCAGTAAAGATACCCCTATTTTATGAAAATCTATCATTCCCGAACCATGGTGCAATGAGAGGGACTGAAAATCCAATATACCCTTTCAGAGCATCTGGAAATTTTATAACGAGGGCTAATACATATTTGTACCCACGATCAGAAGGTAACAAAATAAAATCCAATTGTAAATGTATGAATGGTCCTTCCTCGCGGGCGAGGACTGTGACCAATTGGGATTTTACCTTTTCCAAATTATGGCTTCGGTTTGCAAACAGTGGATACATCTGGACAGTCTATCCTTCACAGTTTGTAACATCTCTGGCCAAAACCATGTTTGTTGTAGCATAGCATGTCTTTTCTAAACACCTTGGTGTGCAATGCTGTGGTACAAATCAATTAGTTCAGTTTGATATCCGCTAGGCGGAATGACTTTGTCATTCAGGGCATAAACCCCTTCTTTAGTTAAGGTAGCTCCAAATTTTTGACACATTTCACGATCCTCAGTCGTGTACAATTTAGATAAAGTTTCTGAACCCATGCAATCAGGATGAACAGGGAAAATAACAGCTACTTCCTCAAGTGCCACACCCTTTGCAGCTTCTCTTGCAGCCTTACCAGCTTGAGAGTTTCCTTTTGCCAATCAATCATTGAATGTACTGTGACCTGTGACTTTACATACCGCGACACTGTTTGGTGGAATTTTCTCACACGTGTTAAGAATTTCTTTAATTACGGATTGATGACTTATTGGCGTACCCGCTGTGGTCAAATAACCACGACGTTTCCAAACAGGGCCATAACTCTGCACTACATGGTGGCTGTATGCGCTATCAGTAAAAATATTTACATTAGTGGAGCTATTTTCACCTGCAGTTAGTTTAAGAGCCAGATTTAAGGCAGCTTTTAAAGCATGCAATTCAGCTATCTGAGCACTTCCTCCCCGAAGCGACCCCTCAGCCAAGACCTCGCCTGTCTTCCCCTCTACTACCGCCCAGCCCGTATAGCACGTGTCACCCTCGTAGAAACTGCTGCCATCCACAAACATGTCCAGAGAATCTGAAAACGGTTCATCTCTGACAAAATGTCCCCTGTCACAGATAATTACCTCGGCGCAGTCATGTGCACTCCCCTCATTCTCCATTAGGGAGGCAGAATTTGTCCAGTTGTCTGCAACAACAGTGAGCTGAGGGTTCATGAGAGCAGTCTCCCATTTTGCATGTCGTTGATTTGAAATCAACTTTATTTTTGTCTCTGCGAGCATGCGTAGAAAACGATGTGGAGAGTGAAGGATCATCTGATTGTAACAGACGATGGCCTCAGTGACCTTCAACGCCCACTCAGCACAGTCCAAGGCCATCAAACACGGCATCTGTCCATTCATGGAAGAGGGAATCAAAGTTGAATAATACCCAACAATGCCATAACTTTTGTCACCTTTACATTGTCCCAGCACACAGTTATAAGCACTTGGGCCAACATGTGTCCATACATGGAATGCCTTTGTCATGTCGGGCTGATATAACGCGGGAGAGGAGAGTAATGCGGATTTGAGGAGAGTAAAGGACTCAGCCATGTCTGCTGTCCACTCCAAAGGCGAAGCACCCGGAAGGCCTCCTTTAAGAGCCTCTGTTAGAGGTTTAGCCAAATCAGAAAAATCTGGGATATACAACCGATTAAAATTAAATAGTTAAATAGCCCCATTAATGATCTTAAACCAGTAACTGTGGTTGGCTTATTTAATTGAGTAATGGCTATGACCCGGTCTGGAAGAGGTCTCTTTCCCTCACGACCTATACTTTAACCTAAAAATGTAACTTCCGATTGAAACAATTGCACCTTTTGTTTGTTCAAGAGGAAACCGACCTCTTGGAGTATTTTCAACAACCGAGTGAGTCCACTCAAGTGTTGTGCTTTATCTTGAGATGCGAGAAGAATGTCGTCACAATATTGAAAGGCAAATCTGTATTGATCTTCTTCTCTGATAGGACAAAACCAAAAACCATTGGTTATGTCTACTGCACTAAAATAGCGATGGTTTGGAGAAATGTCATTAAGAATGGTTGACGGATTAGCACAATAGGAGTTGTTTTTAGGAGTCACAGCATTCAATGCGGTGTAGTCTATAGTTAACCTATAGCTACCATCTGGCTTTTTTTTTTTTTCACAGGCTGCATAGGTAAGTTCGTTGAGGAAGTACACCTTACCAAAATCCCTGATTCCTGAAGCTGGTTCACAATTTCCTGTGCAGCTCACTCTGCTTCTCTCTGAAGAGGATACTGAAATACTGGAGGATGTATAAGATGGACCGACCTGAAACATTCAAAGGCTCAATCCTGCAAAGACCAACATCAAGTTTAGAAGCTGACCACAAATTTGGAAATTTCTCAGAAAAATATTGTATCACTGAGGAATCAGTAGACTCCTTTTCATTAGCTGTGATAGCTCCAAGGCGTAATTTAGGAATTCCAGTTTTATTAAACACTGGTATGGGAATTGGTAAATACTGACTAATTAATTGACCCCTAGTCAGCAAAACATCTGCTTCCAGTTTACTCAATATATCCATTCCCATTACCGTGCCAACATGGCTTTCTCTAACCCAGAATTGCACCCAAAAAGGCTGTTCAAATGGATATATTATTAAAGGAATCAATAGAGACTGTGTGAAAAGACTGCGACCAGATATACCTTGAAGATGCATTTGTTTGTTAAAGGCAAATTAATAACAGTTACTGAGATGCAGACCCGGGGCCCACAAGAATGTAGCTATCCTGGCCTCCTAGGTTAAAATGTAAAAATGGATGAGGGTCTTCGTGTTCATATAAAATGGAGCCCACTATCTGTCAGTTTGTATTCTCAAAAGCTCTTGTCAGTTTTTCAACCTGCTTCCAGGTCAGCACCCTGCTTCTCTGCACCAGGGTTATTTTTAAGCACAATCTCGAGGAAGTGGTTTTGGTGTCAGCTGTTGTTGAAAAGAGGAACTAGGCTTTCTGAAATTTTGCTCTAAATTTCAATCAGGGCACCTGTTTGCGTAGTGACCATCGCGCTGGCAATGATAACAGCAAAATGCTGGAGCAGAGGGCTGACCAACTACAGCAACCAGTCCTTTTTCTGTTGCTCCACGATGTCTTGAGCCTGTGTCCCCAGGCTACAAAAGAAGACCAGTCAACTATTGTTGGCAGAGAAGAATGAAACAACTGTGTAAATTTAGCATTCATATTTAACTGCGCAGTGTGGAGCATGATTGGAGAATCTAAGTCAGGCCCCCATCGTGCGGCCACAAATTCGTTCAGCGCCTGTGTGAATCACTCAGTGTAATCAACAAATGGTTCATTAGGACCCTGCCTAATCATTGTCACATTAGTGAAAGTCTGAATTCCATTTCCAACTGCATGCTGTACTTCAGTACGCAGCACTCTGTACTGAGTTGCGTAATCATCTGCATTCGCTGGTGGCTGTAAAGGAGGGGTGAGATGATCTGTCCCGTGTATGTAGACGGGTAGACTTGCTCCCAAATTGAATACGGATCTTTTATCTTTTACTGCTAGGCGGTTGGCTCTTGCCATTACCCACAAACGATCCCAAAATTCAGAATTGGTACTGTTAGATTTCATGAGTGGCAGTGTATTTACAATACTAGTCAAATCTCGCACACCCATAGATCGATAAACCCCTAATCTATTTCACTATAGCGGGGTAATTTTGGACGCAGTTTCACATACTCGCCCCACTCATTCTCAGCTTCCTCCAGGTGCCCAGGAGAAATAGCTGCAACCTGTATACCACCGCTTTCAGAAACATTCGTCACATGTCTCCCTGCCTTGGCAATCGCTGCTTTCAGTTTTGAAGCATATTCCTGCCAGCTATAAATATCATCGATTTTAGGGACTCTCCCTGTATCTGCTCTTGGCTCCTTAGTTACAATGTCGAATAAATCCCACATATCTTGCGTAGTATCTCTAGCGGTTTGTGCCAGTTTATCTACATAAACTATTCTTCCATTGCGATATGTTAAAATACCTTTTGCTTGCACAATCCTCAAACAACACAAAACTCGTGCATATTTCTTTTGTTTCTTAGGATCATTAACTTATTAACTTCCTTCAACACCCCGAATTCACACTGCCTATGCACCCATATTTCTTTAAATTCATCTTTAGCCATTTTCTGTTTAATCTTTTCTTTATTTCCGATGCCTAACATCGCTACTTGAGCAGTGAGAGCTTCGTTAAGAGCTCCTTTTACATACACATGAGCCATTACTTCGTGTGTTGACACCCCCAACAAAGAAAAAGTTTTATTCAATTCAGATACACTCAATTAAATACACTTAATTAAATTCACTTAATTAAATTGTTAAATTTGGTGGTGTTCTCTTTACTCTTAATTCGTTTAACTTAATTAGCCGTCTGATAGTTACAACAATTATACAGAGTTAAATTTAGTCGCAAGGTGGAATTCTGCCAGTGTCAAGACTGCCGAGTCCATCCCAGAGGCTATATCAAAACAGAATCGACATACAGATCTGACCAGCACGCTGCAGTAACCCCTGACAGCGCGTGTCTCAAAAACTGTTGCGCTTCAGTAAGCCCTGAAAGCGCCCGCAATACACCTCCGGTAAACCCCGCACAGTGTACTTGCTACGCAGAATTATCCACACTGTCGGTAAACCCCTTCAGTGAACAACACATTTAATGCCGCAAATCGCCGTTCTCAAACACAGAGCGCGCGCTCATTCCTCACACACGGTTAAACCACCGTACCGCCCCAAATTCGTTCTCTTGCTGCAGTCAAAGAAAAATGAACGAAATGGGTCAGCAGATATAGCTCTTAGACTCGGCAGGTTTGCACAACAGAAGCCCATAAAGAGAAAGATGAGCAACTCACCTCTCTTTATCTTTCCTTGCGATGCATCAAATATACTTCAAGGATCGATTTATATCCCAGCGGTGCCTCCATTAACTGATGCAAAATTTAATCCAATTCAGACGGTCAAGGTGTAATAATATGCAAATTTATTAAAAAGAATATAGAGAACAGAAACCACAAATCATAACTTGGAAATAAAGTTCTGGATAATAGTAACAACCTTCAAATATAGAAAATGTAAATCCAATGTTAGTACATTTTTAATAAAAATCCATTTATTATGGATTGAACCCAACCAGTATTAATCAAAACATTAATACAATTGTAATTAAAACATAAACAATTATTCTGTTCAAATCAAAAGTACCAAAATATTAAATATTCAAATATTAAAATATCAAAGTATCAGAGTATCAAAGTATCTGAATTTCAAGGTATCTGAATTTGAATAAAAACCTGTAAGAGTTCTAAGTCTGAGTCTAAGAGTTGTCTAGTGAAGCCAAAGAAAAGGGAAGTGAGCTGAAAAGATAGAGAGACCAGAGTCTCAGAAAGTCAAAACCCTATTCTATTTTGCAGAGTCTATCTTATATACTGTTGTTCTAGACATAAGTCATCATCTGGCTATCACTAATAACACCTAACCTTTAAAAATAGTCTATTCAATGTCTCGATTTGGGACTTCTTCCTCTTTTAGATTCAAAGTATCATACTGATAATTCTAAGAAATATTGATACAAAAGAACAATACATGCAGTTCAACTTCATATGCAAAAACAGACTCAGCTGACTACGCAGTTAGAAATACTGTGAAATTACATATGAAATATATCATAAAGTTTACCAAAAACATTTTTGAATATAAAAATGAAACCTGTTAATATATATCCTTACCATGAAATATAAATTTTTTACTTTTCAAATGAAACTTATCATTATGAATAGAACACATTTTGAGTATGTGACTTCTCAGAATCTCTCAACAACACTTGTGTTTAATTTAAATACGTGGACTTCTTCTCAGAATCTCTATCACCATGTGGATTTCTTAGAATCTCCACACACCACCCCCATGTCGTTCCAAACTCGTAAAAGCTCTGTTCATCTTCGGAACACAATTTAAGATATTTTGGATGAAAACCGGGAGGCCTGTGACTGTCCCATAGACTGCCAAATAAATAACAGTGTCAAGGTCCAGAAAAGGTCTGAAAGTCGTCGTCAGAATACTCCATCTGCCATCAGACGTGTAATCTGGGTTATATGAAGTGACGGGAACACTTTTTGTAAGCAAAGAAAACAAGAATAATAACTTTATTCGATAATTCCTTTGTCAACAGTCTCCTCTGTGTCTCTCCATATTACCACATCCTTGTAGAGCGGGTGACATAGAAGAGCATATGCAGCATACGGTGATATAGAGAGACACAGAGGAGACTGTTGAAATTTCTTGTTGGTGTAACCCATGTGAAACATAGGGCTACTAAAACCATATATGTTGTTTAGAGGTGTAGTTCTATATTTTCCCACCAGAGAGCGCAATACACTAGAGCGTCATAAACAGACTGTATCAGGATTGGTAGAGAGTCGAATGGATTATGTGTGCATTGTGGGATTTGTGAAACTGTAGAGCATGTACTGTTGCATTATAGAGCATATAACAACGAACGACAAATGCTAGAAGCTAAAGTAATAGAAGAAGGTGGAAGCATGATGCTAGTAGATATATTAAGTAAGCTAAAAAGGAATAAGAATATTAGATTTGCTTTGTTGAAATATCTTAAAGATACAGGAAATTATATAAGAATATAATGATGTTTATTTATTTATTTATGACTATTAGTGTTATTATTTAGTATGATATACATATATGATACATATACATGCATCGATGCTCCACACTCCAGTTCAGATGGTGGTGGTAATGCACTAATAAGCTAGTCTGCCAACCGCCAATAAACAGAAAGAAGAAGAAGAATTGGTAGAGAGTGCTACGCGCAGTTTTCATGTTTTGGTAGATCTCTTCCTGAAACCGCGTGTAAGCTGTGAACAATTGCTGGTGTGTAACGCAACATAATAGTGTGAAGCTTTGATTATATACACGTATCTACACTGATAAGCCCCTTCATTAGTAGAGCACCAACTGTGAGCACGTGAGGAGCAGCCTCAGTCGGGTTGTTGTTGTTTGAAACTCCGGTGAGTTTAAACATTTATTTTGCTAGCCTGTTGTTAACCACAGTGAGCAGAAAAACCACTGTAAAGTTCAGATACTTAACATAAAAAAACCAATTGGGGTTATAAGACTGTTGTCTAATGTTTCAGTGTACTTTGGTGCATATTGTATCATTGTATTTATGCTCTCAAAAGATCGCTAGCTAATCGCTAACCGTTAATCATTAATGGCTAAGTGCCAAGCTAATAGTTTGCATTGTATTAAGGAGGATTTATAGCTTGGTTGAAACTAAAGTGCCATACATTCATTTTTGTTGGTATTAAAACATTTAGTTAATGGAGTTAGATACTAATGGCACACTAATGATTTATAGCCAACTACAGTGTTTGATTTGGTTTATTATAATGTTAAATGTGTTAGCACTGATAATTGAATTCAATTCATGTTGAAAAGCGTTAATATTAAGATGTGTTACCTTAAAAGCAGCTAAGGAAAAAGGATGTTACATATAAATGTGATGATAAATAATTAATTTGTCAATGTTAAGTGCAAATTGTGATATAGAGTTCATGACATGTATTTAGTGCTAAAATACCAGTTGCCATTACATGTGGTAATTCATTTTACAGTAAGCAAGGTATGTCTCTAGCCATTGGTCATACACTGTAAGATGCACTAAATGACAGAAATAAGTTAATGAGATCTCATGTTGGAAATGGAGAAATAGAACAGAATAACTTACTACTTTACACTGCTTGTGTAGGTTGGTTTTTTTGTTATTTTGATCACAACGAGAGAAATAGACGAATCAAAGATGGCGAGCCCAGCCCAGAGTGATGGTGGATGGTCGTGAGAACGGTGTGGCCAGCCGTGGGACCAGCCACCGAGGACGTCGGACTAGTTTCGTTCAGACAGGATACAGATAAGAATACACTTACGCTATTAACTCTACCCGGGTAGTAGTAACTGGACTTTTATACACACACACACACACACACACACAAAAGGACCAGGAACTGAACTCTGAACTCAATTTCATACTCCTCAACTTAAAGGAGCATTGAGCTGAAGTGTCAGCTCACAGGGACATTTTCTTTTCCTTTTATTATTGAAAGAGCTCTATTTTTGTTTTATTTTATTTTCATTCTTGGTACATTATAGTACTGTGTTCATTGTTGTGTCCCCTAATGTAATAAAACTGTCAACTGTTCAACTCATTACTAACTCTTTTGTGAGTCACTCAAGGCAGACCACACCCCGGACCTAGATAGATGTTAGTTGCCCTGTTCTGGTATTGGTTAGCATTAGGGGGCGCTACATTTAAATTTAATTTATACTCCTTAATATCAAGTTTGTACGAACTCTATGTCACTGACCTTTGGGTGGTCTTCACACAGTGTGCATCCTGTCTGATGAATGCTCTGCCCTCAAATATGACTGAACACCTGAGAGCTCATGTGATTTTTGATGACATGATACAACAGCTTTGTCTAACCCATAGTTTCACTGGCGTTCATGTATTTATGGGGGAGCTACAAACACTAGACCTTAGGTGTCCCACTTTAGGACAATTCACCCTATATGACAAATGGAAAGCTTTAAAAACATCTAGAACATACATTAGTAAAATAAATCCTGAAACGTGACATCCATGCTGTATTAGTAGTTAAGAATCACTTTAAGAAAAGTCCGTAAAATAGGGCATAATATAGCTTTTGTGTTAATGTGAAGAAAAATTTTGTATTGGTTTTGTAGAACCGATTAAACCACATTTTTTCTTGCTGTTGTAACTCAAACAATCCTGGTTAGTGGCTTTAGTGCACTTTAGTTTGATTGGCATGAAATTAATCGATAGACACATTAACAATTTAACAAATTTCCAATGCAAAATATTTGTAGCCTACCAATCTAGGATCCAAAATAACTAGACAATAGATATATCTTTGGTTAAAATAAGGAGAAAGAAACGGTGTCTCTTTGAGGAGGATATTTGCTTTTGGACAGATAATGGAGAAGAAATGCAATAATAGGTTATAAATGGAGATCAAATCTGTATCAGCCATTGACTTGAGCCTAAGATTCATCTGTGATTGTATTTGACATGTTCACTACACAAAACCTTTGACCAAGGGTTTGTTTGAGCTGCGCCCTCTACTGCACAGATGCAAATTTCCTTCAGCCAGACGTTTTCATTTCACTTGTGATGTGAAAGGGCTTTTACATTTGCCAAAAAAAATAGAACTTTTTAGATTTAAAAACAAGAAACAAGAAAGCCCAGCCCAGTTGGAAAAAAAAGTTATGAAAAAGTAATGTAACACCTTACTTTCCATAAAAAGTAACCAAGTAATGCAGTTACTTTTTAGGGAGTAATGCAATATTTTAATGCCTTACTTTTAAAAGTAACTTTCCACAACACACTGACTCGGTTCACATACTGTTTTTGGCCTGCTATAAAGTAGGGAAGTATGCAATTTGAATGCAGCCAATCAGATTCAGATCTGCCTCCATCCAACCAATGGATGAACCCAATTCTGATTATACTCTTCACCCAGATGTGCATCACAATATGGATATGCATAAGATCTGTCACTAATTCAGTTTAACCTGACTTCTTTGCCTTAATTCTTGAAGTCATTTGCCTTTTATATGCGTCTTTTTGAAACCCCAATAGCCAAATGAGCATTTCATTGTCCAATGTTCATGCCTTAATTTTAACATTTCTGTAGTGTTGCATACTTTTCATGGGCATTTCCTAATTTTGGACTTTTCAGTGTCAGTTAAATCTCTTTTTTTCCCCATTTTGCTTGTAGACTAAAACAGGATCATGAATGAATCAATCTTTCGATCTGATTCTTTTCAGTGAACCTCTCCACTCATCTGAGATGTGAAAGTAGATGAGAGCAGGTGGCTATAATGAGGGAAGGGGTGAGAAGTTCAGTCAAGACAGTCAGTGCTCACTTTTCACAGTGAATCAGGAAATTCGGAAATTGCAGCATTCACGCTCATGTGTTTTGTTACTAATAATTTGCAGGTTACTTAAATTCTGTACAAGACACTGGTTATTTAATTTTTCTGACTGATGTTTGGAGAAGTCTGGCATGCATCATCCGAGAGAAGTCATTTTCACCAGAAGGTCCCAGT
This sequence comes from Cyprinus carpio, assembly GCF_018340385.1. Taxonomy (NCBI): domain Eukaryota; kingdom Metazoa; phylum Chordata; class Actinopteri; order Cypriniformes; family Cyprinidae; genus Cyprinus; species Cyprinus carpio. The sequence continues at coordinate 213,696 of NW_024879364.1, forward strand.
ATGACATTTTTATTAAATATAACAAGAAAAAAAAAAATGTATTTATGGATGAATTCTTCACAATAAGACTGGGTATATTTTCATTTTATGCTGACATTAATTCTGTTTGAGGACAAGGAATAACATTATAACAGAGTTGAAATATGTCATTTAAATGTGAATGTGCAAGCCGTTTTTGAAATTTCAGGATTTCTCCATTCTAGTAGATACGAGTTGGTTTTGGATGCCTGAAACAACTGCCCAAAGGTGTTGCAAATATGCCCACCTAGTGAACAGAGAACACAGAGACCAGAAACACCGACAGGGATCGTAACACTTACTTGAACACTTGGGCCAAATACTGGAAATATATCATGTAAGTAGAAAAGTGCTCAAGAGCAAAGACAGCAAGTGTGGGTTTTGAGATGGGCCTTTTGATGGCACTGAAGTAAAACAACTAACCCTGGTAGGTCAGTAAGGTCACATGACAGTGACATCATGATGATTGTAGCATGTCTGTATTACATTTATAATACACATTCATTGATAGAACCTAACCTAACAGTCAATGAATGCCAAACTTTTCAATGGTTGTGAAGTAATTTCTTATTTAAAAGTACCTCCACAGAGAGTGTGTGATTTCAGATGAAGTGCTTCTCTATCAAGTATGGCTGAGTAGAGAAGTTATGGGGCGAGGCGATGTGCGTAGCCCCGGCCTGAACAGGCATGCTTGGGTACATCTGACAGAAGAGGCACAAATTTAAAATGTTATTTCATGACAAAATATATAAAAGACTTTAGAAAGGTATCAATTAACATACAATTAAAATCTAACATTAAAAAGGATGTTACTTTACAGTTTTAAGTAGGGAAAAATGCTCTGGTTACTTATGTAACCCTGGCTCCTTGAGATAAGGCAATGATCATTGCTTTAACCTGCTATGGGAAACTCCTGTTTACACTGATGCTGAAGCCTGATTTGATCACATTTGTGTAGCTGCACGAACCAATGGCGCTTCAGTCCTCCAAAAGGGGTGGAGCCGACAAGTCAGCTCTGAGCGCCATTTCTGGAGTGTTTCGTAAGGAGGGCCCTGTAAGGCCTGAAGACTATAGATTAAGTCCCAAGTCAGTTCAGTGTGAGGGCGAGGTGGATTTAACTCCGAAGCTCCCCTCAGAAATTTAACAACCAGGTAATTTCTGCCAATTGAATAATCAGCCACAAGAGAATGTTTCACCGCAATGACCACATAGACTTTGAGTGTGGACGGTGTGCACCCCTTGTTCAACAGCTCTTGTAGAAAGAATAGCTGTAGAACATGTCACAAGAGGATGGGTTCTCATTCCGTGCTGCACACCAGCATTTAAGGGCATATAGAAGGAGCTCTAGCTGCAAAATGGCACTAGTTACACTCACGGAAAGCTGCAAAGACTTTGCCAAACATGAAGGCTTCACAGCTCTGGCCAGGGATGCCAAATCATGCCCTTTGCTTGTGAGAGGAGGTCCTTCCTCTATGGTATTGGCCAGGGGGCTGCTGAAAGCATCTGAGCCGCCATCTTCTTTGGGAACAAGAAAGTAGCGGCAGTAAAAAAGGCAGACTCGCTGCTCACTAGAGGAACCGTTTCTAGGGCTCCTTTTGCAAGCACTGTTTGCACTTCAGACTGTGAGAATTGTTGTCATATACAGAAATTTGAATAATACCTCTGAAGCGAGCCTTTGAGCAAACTGGAGCAAGTAATCTAATTCCACAGTGCTGGAGTGCTTAGGCAGGAAGTGACCTGTGACAACTTCTGAGCAGCAGTGAAGCACTTTGCAAATCTGCCAGGCAGATGGCTTGGCATACCCTTTTTCTTCAGTGCTGTCAACAGAGGTGAGGGCGGCAGAATTAGAAAAGTGAACAAGCACCAACTAGGGGTGTGCCATGCTTCAGTGAGTTCATCATTAACTTCTGGGAAAAATGGCACCGGTCTAAAAATATCCACCTAATAAGATCAAACCGCTCATTAGATGAGGAGCGCTGATCCTCACTTGTAACACACCGGCGGATCAAAGTGCTACGCGACATTCATGCTCTCGCAGTGAGAGCAGTCTTCCTCAATGAGTGCAGCCTCAGTGTGGGCGTGGCCCAGGCGCATCCAAATCTGAAACTGTCAATGAAAAAGAATCATCAGTTACGCATTCTCCTCCAATCCACCTAAAAAGATTAAACCACTCGTTAGATGAGGGGCACTGATCCTCACGTGTAAACACATCAGCAGAACAAAGTGCTGCGTGAGAGCGAGAGCAGTCTGTCTCAGTGAGCGCAGAGTCAGCGTGGGCATGGCCCAGGCAAGTGGCACACTTGAATCGGAAGCTGTCAGCGATATGAACTCATCTGTATCAGCATTATCCTCCGATCCGCCTAAAAAGATCACACCTCTCATTGTAGACGAGGGACGCTGATCCTCTCATGTAAAACACACCGGCAGATCAAAGTGCTGCAGGGAGAGTGAGCATGCAGGACCTGTGCTGGTGTTAGATGATTAGTAACAATACAAACATTAGAGATTGTTTCTTTTCTATTTCACCAGTAGGGGGCCCCATATACATTCAAGTGCTGCAAGTTCACCAAACATACCATAAAAGACCGTCCAAACCAGGCATGAGCGCACACAGACATCAAAGGAGGCTTGAGTACCTGCCTTTATTCTTGGGGAGGTTTTTTTTAAAATAAATGAATATGTTTATATATTTGTGTGTGTTTCTGTTTGCGCACAACTTTCCCTGTCAAACAAATAAAAAAATCGAAATATCAGGTCGGATTTATTAACTGTCAAGATCCGATGCCTTTCTCAGCATCTCTGCAGCACAGCAGTGTAGCACACATTGATAGGCAGGTCACAGACAGACAGACAGAGAGCCACAGAAGTCAAGCCCCCCTCCCTTTCCAGTTGTGTTGGTCTTGCTGTGGAGGTGAGTGGTGATGAATTTACAGCTAATTATCCAAAAGACAAAAATAGTTAATTTGTCTTGCTAACATCAATGACTCATGAGAGAGCTACCATGTAAGTTAGCTAAAGTTAGCTAAGGCAATAGGAAGTCTAGTAGTTTACACCAGTGCACATTTTTTTCACTGCATGATTCAGTTTATTAAAATGCATTTAGAATGATCAGAAAATTCAAGATATGGGGGCAGAAATGTATATATTTATTTCATTTCATATAGTTAATCAGTATCACGCAATTGTAATATTGATTTTACACTGCAGTTCAATAAACAAGAATTTAATATAAGACACTTACGTTGTTGACACAATATTGACTGTTCTTGCTCTGTTTCGCCAACAAATATAATTCCAATTTGTGTCTCTGATCAACATGATGGTGTTTCCTTCCTTCCTGAATCAACCCATAAAAGGTAAAAATCCATTTAAACTTATTGGAAAAGATTCATTTCTATCACTGCTGTGAACTGACCACCACACAGAATATACAGAATATCAAAAACTTTAGGAGTCAGCTGTCCACGGTAGTCCTTAAGATACCAGCACAATAACACACTCAGCAAAATATTATCTAATTATCTTTATCAATAAAATCCCAGAAAATATTGAGATATATGTTTTGTCAATATAGCACACCCCTAATATATTTAACACCCCTTTTTAGCTCCCCTTTTTTCTCTTCTTTTTAAAAAAACAGTAAAATATATTTTTCACATCTTTCACACATAGAAAACATATAAAACACCAATTAAACCTATTCAAAATGTATACCCATTAAACAAATAGGCTGCATCTCAAAAAAGCAAAGTCACCTGAAACAGTAAAATACAATCTGAAAAAGCACTGCAAATATCGGCGGTTTCCTAATGCTTTAACAAAGGTTGCTTTAACAAAATTAACCCTTTTTCCTACCTTGAAAACTTGTTGACACTTTCTTTAAATAGAATCACACTTCCTGCCATTTGAAATGTAGGAAAAAAACAAAACATTTATATGTGGTCTACATACTGAAACTTAATATGAAAACTCAATAACAGAATTACATAAGCTGTAACTAAAGAATATTAACTAACAAAAATAATAAAAAAATGGCAAGATATATTTTAGATTTTAGTCTTTTTAGTATATTCAGTTTTATATTGTTTATCAGTGTATACTAGAATAATTAATACTGAAGGCAGAAAACACTAATAAAAACTAAAATGGCATTTTAAAAAAAGGTGTAGAAACTATTTTCACTCATGGCTTGTAGAAAGATTGAAATTGTATTTTCATGTAAAACTTTCTATAATAATCTTTGTTTTATTTACAATTCCAAAATGCATTTTTCAAGTGTGTCACAAAGTGAAAACTAAACTGAAAGAAGTTAAAATAATAAAAAACATAATAACTAAAATTAAAAACGGTAATAACCCTGACCTTAGCACATCTTAGGAACATTCTTACTGCCTTGCGAAAGCTCGTCAACCTCCACAATCCAGCAATGACTGATTTGACAGACGGTTGCGGTTTAGTAATTGGGTTTTGGTGGCTGCAAGTAGGGGGCTGTAGGTCGGCTGATTCGACGTCTATGAAAGCTTAGCCGGCTGGGCAGGTGGCTGCATGGGATACATGGCCTGACCTCCGTCATATGCGCCCTGAATAGTGGGATATCCAGGACTCGCTGGAAACAGTAAAAGACACTAGTTACTTTAACAAAAAAAGACTACTAAAAAGACTAATACAATCTACTAATACTATCTAGTACTAGGTGTTCTTACTGGTCACATGATACGGGGGTGGGGGTCCTGATGCATATGACTGTCCCTGATATGGTCCTGTCTGCATAGGATGACCCCCGTAACCTGGTTGAGTCGGCATTGGTTGGTATTGTGGATACTGGACTCCCTGCATTACAGGCTGCTGCTGAATGCATTGTGTATTCATGACTGTAGTTACATGTGTTTGTACCACAGCTGTGAAAAAAAAAAAAAAACAAGACAGAAAAATTATAAAAAAAACCAATTAAATACCCCTGAATTATTTATAAACCCCATTAATGGAATAGTTCACCCAAAAATAAACATTTGCTGAACATTTACTCATCATGTAGAATGTAGATGAGTTTGTTTCTTCATCAGAACAGATTTGGAGAAATTTAGCATTACATCACCAGTGGATCCTCTGCAGTGAATGGGTGCCGTCAGAATGAGAGTCCAAACAGCTGATAAAAACATCACAACAATCCACAAGCAGTCCACAGCACTCCAACAAATAAATTTACATTTACTCAATTCAAATCATCAAATCAAAAAAAGTCTTGTGAAGCCAAAAGCCGCATGTTTCCAAGAAACAAATCTATCGAGATATTTTTTACTTTAAACCATCGCTTCCGGACAAAATAATCCATAACAGCACTTTCTCTTGTGTCCAAAGTCTCACATCAAAATCCACCAACATATTTGTTTAAAACAGTTTTGACTATTTTCACTTGTAAACAGTGATTGATCTGGGCATATTTCTCTCCTGATTCAGACAAGACCCTTTTATTTTTTATTTTTTTTTTTACTGGAGATAGCAATATTATGGATAGAGGACTTGCATTTTGGCTAAAAATGACAATTTAATGTTATAAAGCGTCTTAATGATTGATTTGTTTCTTAAACACATTTTTAGCCTCACAAGACATGAGCAAAACATAAAACAAAACATTTCCCCTTGTGGATTATTGTGATGTTTTTATCAGCTGTTTGGACTCTCTTTCTGACGGCACCCATTCACTGCAGAGAATCCATTGGTGAGCAAATGATAAAATAATACATTTCTCTGAATCTTTTCTGATGAAGAAACAAACTCCTCTACACCTTGAATAGCCTGAGGAGGAGTACATTTTCAGTTTTTGGTGAAGTGTTTCTTTAAGACTAAAACACTTACGTCTGGGTTTTCTGCACATTCGATAGATACAGCAGCAGGGGCAGCAGCAGCAGCAGCAGATGAACAAGATGATGAGGACCACAAACCCCCGCAACTGATAAGCCAATGGCAATACCAATGTTTCTGTTGTTGGACAGATAAAAACATGAAGCAGCAAGCATTAAAAAAGCATCTTCTAGTATATCAAATCTATAATCTAATCTATAAATCTTATTTATATATTAAAATTTTATTAATTAACATTTCATTTGTTGAAACATTTCAAATATTTTATTAATTTAATGAAACCACATTGGTTACTTCACTGCTTAGTTTGCTTTGTGGTTGGATTATTAAAAAATACAAATCAGGATTCAAACCAGGGCCCTGACTGCAAATATGGCCACTAAAAAATGGAAAACATTTGTTTGTGTAAAATATTTGTTACAACATTTTTTAACTTCTTTTGTCATGCCCTGTCTTGCCTGGGCCACCACGTTAACCCCCTCAAAAATCTTTAAAGCAACACCTTAGTGTGTTTGTTCTTCAAGTAACAAAGTGGCTGTTAAAAGCGTAACATGCACCAATCAGTCAGTGGGATGCATTTTATAAACTGCATTTCAGTGAAAAAGACCACAACCTCTGTAGGAAATGGATTGTGTGGCAAGAAAAGGGAAAGACAGAACCTCAACTGATACAACGCCGGAAACATTAGATAAGTAAATTTCTAGATTAAAAACAGACATTAACACTAATATACACAACACATTTAAGTGTAAATCTCTGGATTGTCCAGTTCACAGAATTATCAGTAGATCACAGCTATGGATGATGAGGGAAATTAAAGCGTTAACTGACCCAAAAAAAAATATGGTTATATATTTTGTTTTTTTTTTTTTTTGTGTGTCATTTTTGAAGATTCAAACAATTTTGGTTTGGAATTACGAGAGGGTGGATAAAAAGTAACTTTTGGGTCTCACTGACAATTATATTAAGAAAGAAAAGGCTTAAAAATCCTTACATAGTGCACATATCTTGCTCATGCTTGGATAACCTCAAAGATTCAAAGTAGCAGCAGTATCTGATATCGCAGCTTCCACAGCAGTGTGTCCCAAGCCCACAGTCAATCGAAGGCTTGTACTCGTTATTGCTGGTGTAGTAGCCCTGACAGTCATCACCAAAACCTAAAAGAACAGTAGAAACAGTAGAATTCAAGAGAACGGACTTTATAACGTGAACATCTTTTAAAAAGTACAGATAAATCAAGTGCTGTATAAATGATTTTTGTACTTGGCGTCATCGGTAAACCGCCTTAAAGCATGTTTAAAGTGTTTCTTTGATTTTTGTAATAAACTTACCAACTGTTACCGTGAATGAATAAACCCGCAGACAGGAGCAGGAGAAACCGCTGAGGTGGACGCCATCGCGCTGCTCTTCCTCTTCAACTACCTTCTCTTGAAGCACACAGTGTTACCAGATCAGCTCAGGGGCGTCTAAAGAACAATCAACGTCACGCGAACACTGGGGAGAAAGGAAAGCGAAAGAAAGAAGAAGAAAAGAAAAAAAAACAACAACTGTTAAAGTAAAACTTAAATTTGTAAATCTAAACATTAACCGATACAATCAGGGTTTGTTCGTGATTTGCTCATAAAATATATCACAAATATTTTAAAAAACTTTTTATATTATATTATTTTTTATGAAATGGATTTAGGTAGTCTTAATTTGGAGCTAAGTTTATACAAGGTTACAACAACAAAAGGGGGTTTTCTTAGCAGTGCCACAGAAGAAACCATTTTTGGGTTCCCCAAAGAACCTTTTAGTGAATATTTAGAGAAACACCTTCCTCCGCTATAAAGAAGCTTTTATGTGATGTAAAGGTTCTATGTATCTTATAAGTACTTTGTGGACCCATTAATTCCAGTGAAGAAACCTTTATCTTTAAGAGTAGCTTCCAAAATATACAATAAAAATAGTCTTAAGATGGTGCAAGATTGTTTTCTCACATGGAGAGCTGTTCAGTTTAAGATTTCTGCTATTTATTCACCGTAAGTCTGAAGTTGGCCAGTGACTGATTAAATTTTTTTTTTTTTTTTGATAGAATAATGTTCAAAAAACTACAATAAATTTGTACAAAGGATTGTTTTCACATGTAGAAAAAGAGCAAAACAAACAAACAGTGGGTCATGACTGGAGGAAGATGCCATTTATTGACCATTAAACAAAAGGCCATACAACAAAAGGTGTCAAAACACTGAGAGCAAATCTGGTTAAAATGAAGAGAAACAAACAAACAGTGGGTCATGACTGGAGGGAAAATTAGTTCACAAAGAACTTTAGGTTGTGTTTCTCAACACAATCTTTTCAGAGTCTGTAGAAGAAGTGTGGGAATGCAAAACCCTTTTCAGTTGATAACAGGCCATTTTTGTGTGTGTGTGTGTGTGTGTGTGGTGGGTGGGTGGGGGTTTTAACTGGATTCTGGTGAATCCACGTAATCAGGGTGTGTGGCAGTAGAGTAGCCCCCCGTGAGGTGTGGTCTGTGAGAAGCGCTGGTTGTAGAGCGTACATGATCTGATCTTCATCATATATGCAGCCTGACTGAAGGGAGCAGGAAACTGACCTGCTGGAAAACAAAAACCAGTTGTTCAGTAATTAAAAATAGAATTTGATTTCCCCCTTCAATCAACCAGCACTTCTCACAGACCACACCTCACCTCTACCGCCATACAACCCTGATTACGTGGATTCACCAGAGTCCAGTTAAAACCCCACCCCCACCACACACCACACCACACACACACACACACACACACACACACAAAAATGGCCCGTTATCAACACTGGATTGTGGAGGGTTTTGCATTCCCATGCTTTTTCTACAGACTCTGAAAAGATTTTGTTGAGAACAAAAAGTATTGTTGTTATAATTTAGCTTATACTTGTTTTGTGAACTTTTTTTTTACTCCAGTCATGACCCACTGTTTGTTTGTTTCTCTTCATTTTAATCAGATTTGCTCTCAGTGTTGTGACACCTTTTGTTGTTTGGCCTTTTGTTTAATGGTCATATTTGGGTGAAATATCTCTTTATGTATAATAAGTACAAGTATGGCAATTTTGTTGTGACATGAACTTCTTGTCACAGACTTAAAACAATAAAAGTTCAGTAACATTTGGTCTTGTAGAATGTGCTAGGCTTTATTCTTTGTGAAACAGGTAGATGTTTGCAGATCTTACCAGCCTCCAGATATCTGGATGGTGGTCCCGGGGCATATTTGCCCAGAGTTGGTCCAATCGGAATGGGTTGCAATCCATAAACGGGGTGAAGGTTATTAGCAGGTAATGTGAGTACTGACTCCCCTGTGAATGGTATTGTGCAGTCCTGACCTGTAAATTCTTCGCACCAGATGTACTACAAAAGATGAATCAAAAGACAGCATTTAGTTTGAACAAAACCCACATGTAGCTGTTTGTACTTTGGAAAAGTCATGGCCTAATGGTTAGAGAGTTTGACTCCTAACCCTAAGGTTGTGGGTTTGGGTCTTGGGCCGGCAATACCATGACTGAGGTGCCTTTGAGCAAGGCACCGAACCCCCAACTGCTCCCCCGGGTGCCACAGAATAAATGGCTGCCCCACTGCTCTGGGTGTGTGTTCACGGTGTGTGTGTGTGTTCACTGCTGTGTGTGTCTGCACTTTGGATGGGTTAAATGCAGAGCACGAATTCTGAGTATGGGTCACCATACTTGGCTGTATGTCACGTCACTTCACTTCACTTGTACACAAATACTGACACTTACAATGAAGTTTTCTCATGCTTTTACTAAGGCAGCATGAGATGAACACAACAAAGCTGAAAACCCCTATGGTCACATGGAGAGCAGGTCAGTTAAGATTTCTACTATTTATTTCACCGTAAGTCTGAAGTTGGCCAGTGACTGGCTGATTTTTTTTTTTTTTTTGACAGAATAATGTTCAAAAAACTACAAATCAAATAAATTGTACAAAGGATTGTTTTCACATGTAGAAAAGATGCATTAACTTTTGATCATTAAAATTTTTTTTGTTTAAGATGCCATTTATTGACCATTAAACAAAAGGGCATACAACAAAAGGTGTCAAAACACTGTGAGCAAATCTGGTTAAAATGAAGAGAAACAAACAAACAGTGGGTCATTACTGGAGTAAAAAAAAAAAGTTCACAAAGCAAGTATAAGCTAAATTGTAATAAACAATACTTTTATTCTCAACACAATCTTTTCAGAGTCTGTAGAAGAAGCGTGGGAATGCAAAACCCTCCACAATCCAGTGTTGATAACGGGCCATTTTGTGTGTGTGTGTGTGTGTGTGTGTGTGGTGGTGGGGGGTTTTAACTGGATTCTGGTGAATCCACGTAATCAGGGTTGTATGGCAGTAGAAGTGAGGTGTGGTCTGTGAGAAGCGCTGGTTGTAGAGCGTACATGATCTGATCTTCATCATATGCAGCCTGACTGAAGGGAGCAGGAAACTGACCTGCTGGAAAACAAAAACCAGTTGTTCAGTAATTAAAAATAGGATTGATTTCCCCCTTTATTTCTCATGTAATGCAAAGTTTCTTTTTTTTCAGTTGTCACCACAATCCTGTTCTCAAAAATTCACACACACAGTTATGCAAGAATTTATTCTTGGCATGTGAACAAATAGTTCTGTGACAATACAAAAGAAGTTTATGCAGTTTTGAGCTTCCACAGACTTTGGCTATTCACTTTAACTCACATTTTAAGTGGCTCCTTGTTGCTGTCTTGCTTGTCGAAGATTGGAGTGCACACATTTTAAAGAGGGGGTCGGCTAGATTTTAGCAATAGTTTCAACCAAAATGCCTAATTCTGTCATCATTTACTCACCCTCGTGTTCCAAACCTGTATGAGTGTCTTTCTCTGTTGAACACAAAAGAGGATATTCTGAAGAATGCTGGTAACAGTTCACAGTGGCCATTTGACTTCCGTGGTATGGAAAATAAACAATATGGAAGTCAGTGCATGGCTACCGTCAACTGTCTGGTTACCAACATTCTTCAACATATCTTCTTTTGTGCTTGAGGGTGAATAAATGATGACAGAATTTTCATTTTTGGGTGAATTATCACTTTATGTACAAGTATGGCAATTTTGTTGCAACATAAACTTCTTGTCACAGACTTAAAACAGTAAAAGTTCAGCAACATTTGGTCTTGTAGAATGTGCTAGGCCTTATTCTTTGTGAAACAGGTAGATGTTTGCAGATCTTACCAGCCTCCAGATATGTGGATGGTGGTATCCGGGGCATATTGTTGTCCCAGAGTTGGTCCCAATCGGAATGGGTTGCAATCCATAAACTGGGTGAAGGTTATTAGCCGGGTAAGGTGAGTACTGACTCCCCTTTGAATGGTATTGTGCAGTAATGACTGTAATTCTTCGCACCAGATGTACTACAAAAGATTAATCAATAGACAGCATTTAGTATGAACAAAAACTAATTTGTAGCTCTTTGTACACAAATACTGACACTTATCGATGAAGTTTTCTCATGCTTTTACTCAGGCAGCAGGAGATGAACACAAAAAAGGCAGAAAACCACTATGGTCACAATAATAATTATCTTCCATTTGATGGGGAGAATGAACTTAAATGTTTTAAGGTTTTGCTTTCTGGACACAAATTAGGAAAAATAACCATTAGAAACATTAGAAATTGAGTGTTACAGCTTTCGAACAACCAATTCAGTATTTGAATAACAAGCATTACTACACGAGTTACAGCTAGTGAGGTTCGTCCTCAATTTTTTTCCTTACAAAAGACATAATTTTTCTGCATCCTTTTTTGTAAAAAAAAAAAAAAAAAACTAAACGCACGGAAAAAAAAAATCGACCCTACTTCCATCCATCGCTTCTTACAAATAATCTACTAAAAGTTAACTAAAATTCATAATTCTTTCATCAAGATGGCTCTCTGTTCAATAAGCTGGATCATTATGAGTTGGATCTTGAGGTGAAAATATTAACAAATCATTCAGACCATTTTTGTTAGCCAGTTTTATTAAATCATTGAAAAGACTCAAAGGAAAGATTCGTTCAAGAATCGAGCTTAGCTTAACATGTTTAGTGTAGCCTAGATTTCTAAGTTTATAAGTAATAATAATACTCATGTTTTCACGTCTTTAAAGTTTTTAAATAATTGGCAAGCAATATTTAAGGGTTTTTGGAATGAAAAACAGAAATTATACACTCGCAATACTTTGAAAAATGATGCATAGGGTGAATTGCCCTAAAGTGGCACATTTTTTGCATATCAGACTTTTGTGAAATATTGCGATGTGTAGCCAAAACATTAAATCACACCCCAACATAACATTAAAAAAAAACAGGATGTGTCCTAATCAAAATCAACAGAGAAAATGCAGATAAGACATTCAAAAAATAAATTATAGACATATTATTGCTCTTAGTGTAAATCATCTGAGAAAAATCTGCAGCTTCCTAATGTGGGACAGTTTGTGTTCCTAATGTGGGACACTGAAAAGTATATGAAAAAAGGCCAAAATCACCATGATTTATGTGAAATAGTAAAATGCTTTTGGTTATGTATGTGTCACAGTTGGTAAATTGTGGTCTCGGGTTTTGCACTATGTGGGTGGAGTTTGGTGTGTGTCTCCTCGTCAGCACTGATTGTTTCATGTGGGCGTCTCCGTTGATTGTTCATCTGCACCAGCTGCTACTCATTACCCGATCCCTACTTATTGCCCTGTCTTTCGTCTTGTGTTTGTCAGAGTGTTGTTTGCAGTCTCCCGCATGTTTGCCTTGTTTCTCGTTCCTGTTGTCTCTGTGTGCTCATCTTCGCTGTTCGTCTGACCGCTGGAACCCCGTCCACTCTTTACCACCGGATTTTCGACTACTCACCACCACGGATCGCTCATCTCAGGCCCGTGTCATGCTCTCCTGCTGCCTCACCTCACCGCCACTTCCTGGATCACTATCAGACATCGCTACTTCCTGGATCACCATCAGACATTGACCTGTGGGGAACGGCGGTTGTGGGAGAACCGAGACCCATGCTGCGCCTCGTTCCACTCCCTCTCCGAGGAGATGAAGAGGGTCTTCAACCGAGCCGTGGCCGGCAAGGAGGCTGCCCGCGAGCTGGCGGAGCTCAAGAAGGGGAATCACTCCTTGGCGGATTACTCCATCAAAATTTCGCACCTTGGCGTTCGCATGCAAGTGGAACGAGGAGGCGCAGTGGGATATGTTCCTGCATGGGTTGGCCAACCGTGTTCACAAGGAGATCTACCTCCTCGAGTTGCCAACCAGCCTCAACGGACTCATCGACTTGGCGCTTCGTGTGGATGGTCGCATCGATCGCCTGGGGGCGCACGCCTGTCCTACACGTCTCTCCAGCAACCTTGAGAGTGGCATCTCGAGCAGAGAGAACACGGCCGGTCCCATCTTCGATCACGAACCCATGCAGGTGGGTAGAGCTCGAATGACCCGGGAGGAGAGAGAGAGGCGGAGGTCCCGAGGACTTTGTCTGTATTGCGGCGGCTCTGGTCATTTTCTACTCTCCTGTCCAGTAAAAGAGCCAGCCCGGTAGTAAATTTTGAGGCTACTATCGGGTGGGATCTCCGCCGGAAAAGTCCTCAACATCATCCACTCTCCTTCCGGGTGAAACTGAGATGGGCCAACAACACGCACACCCATCACGCCCTCCTGGATTCGGGAGCCGAAGGTTACTTCATGAACACCACTCTTGCACAACACCTGAGACTCTCGATCACTCTCCTCTCTCACACCAGATCACTGTCAGCGCACTCAATGGCCAGGAATTGCCCTTCATTACCCACACCACTGGACCTATAACTCTTCTCACCTCCGGCAACCACACTGAAACCCTTCCCTTTCTCCTCATGGACTCCCCTGTGGCACCTATTGTCCTTGGTCACCCTGGCTAGTCAAACACAACCCACAAGTGGATTGGGGTTCCAACACTATCACCTCGTGGAGTGAATGATGAGTCTTGTCTGGTTTTTCTGCTTGTCCTGCTGTGTCTGTTTCTGTTTTTCAGGAGGAGGCAACGGTTTTGTCAAAACGTGCCCGTGGAGTACCTGGACCTGAAGAAAGTGTTCAGTAAGTCCCACGCTGCTTCTCTCTCCCCTCTGCATCGTCCCTTTGACTGTGCCATAGAGTTAGTTCCAGGTAAGTTTCCCGCCTAAAGGCAAGCTTTACCTCTCTCTTTCAGTTCCTGAGAGGGAGCCATGGAGAAATATATTTCTGATTCTCTAGCATCAAGGTTCATCCACCCTTCCCTCTTCTCCAGCGGGGGTGGGATTCTTTTTTTTTTGTGGAGAAGAAGGATGGTTCTCTGTGACCTTGTATTGATTACCGAGAGCTGAACAACATCACGGTAAAGAGTACGTATCCTTTGCCGTTGATGTCTTCAGCCTTCGATAGGTTACAGGGAGCATCCGTCTTCACAAAATTGGATTTACGTAACGCTTATCATTTGGTCCGCATCAGGAAGGGGGATGAGTGGAAAACCAATTTTAACCCCTCCCAGAGGGCACTTTGAATATTTGGTGATGCCGTTCGGGGCTCTCCAACGCACCTGCGGTTTTCCAAGCACTCATTAATGACATGTTGAGAGACATGGTAGATCAGTTCATATATGTTTACCTGGATGACATACTGATTTTTTTCCTAGTCTCTCCAGGAACACGTGCAACACGTCAGACGAGTGCTCCAGAGGTTACTAGAGAATGGGCTTTTTGTCAAGGCAGAGAAATGTGTATTTCATGCACAGTCTGTTTCCTTCCTAGGTTACATCGTCTCGTCTGAGGGAATACGTATGGATCCTGACAAGGTTAAGGCTGTGATAGATTTGCCAAGTCCAGATTCCTGTAAGGCCCTACAGCGGTTTTTCTGGGGGTTTGCCAATTTTTATCTACGTTTAACTACGTTCAGGTGGTCGAATACAGCCGAAACTGTATTTTCCAACCTCAAGAGCCGCTTCGTTTCGGCTCCCATCTTAGTCGCCCCTGATCCCACACGTCAGTTCGTGGTGGAGGTCGACGCATCAGAGGTGGGAGTAGGTGCAGTTTTCTTTCGTAATGCGCTGCCTCAGACGACAAGATGGATCCTTGCATGTTTTTTTCCCATCGTTTATCGCCTGCCAAATGTAACTATGACCTTGGTAACAGAGAGTTGTTGGCCATCAAATTATCACTGGAGGAGTGGTGACATTGGTTGGAGGGGTCAGGGGTACCTTTCATCATCTGGACCAATCATAAGAATTTAGAATATATTAGAACTGCCAAAAGACTCAACTCCAGGCAGGCTTGGTGGGCACGCGTTTTTTTTTCGGTCATTTTGATTTTTTCTCTATCGTACCGCCCGGGTTCCAAAAACGTCAAACCCGATTCTTTTGTCACGTATTTTTGATCCATCCAAACGCCCGGTGACTCCCCGAGTGTATTTTACCTGAGAGTATAGTCCATCTCATCACTCATATGGGAGGGTCGAATCGAAGGTCAAGACAGCCTTAGAAGGGGTAACGCCTCCGCCCGGGTGTC
This sequence comes from Cyprinus carpio, assembly GCF_018340385.1. Taxonomy (NCBI): domain Eukaryota; kingdom Metazoa; phylum Chordata; class Actinopteri; order Cypriniformes; family Cyprinidae; genus Cyprinus; species Cyprinus carpio. Next base: position 229,117 of record NW_024879364.1, read on the forward strand.
CACTGAACCGATTGTTATTCTACGGTCCGACGTTATTCATGGGGGTCACTGCTCCAATGTCGCTTGTCATCCAGGAATAAGCCGCACTAGATGCTTGGTAAAGTGCCAGTTAGTTTGTGCCAGTTAGTTTGTGCCAGTGGTAAGACTCTGCTCCAAGTGAGGGCGCGCACCAAGGCCAAGGGCGATCGCCCCCGGTCTAAGCCTCCCGTATACGTCGTGGGTCAAAAAGTGTGGGCTTTCTCTACCAACAACATTCTGCTCCGTTCCATTTCTAATAAGTTAGCTCCCAAATTTATTGGCCCTTTCCTGTCACCAAGATCATTAGTCCGGTGACAGTTTGCCTCAAACTACATCCGGCATACAGGAGGATTCATCCCGCCTACCATGTGTCCAAAATTAAACCTGTGTTTTTTATTCATGAATTAACCCCCCCGCCTGCCGCACACTCGTAGATGGGGAACCCACATATTCGGTAAATCGTATTCTGGACTCGAGACGGAGGGGAAGAGGATTCCAGTACTTGGTGGACTAGGAAGGTTACTGTCCGGAGGAGAGGACTGGGTTCCTGCTAGGGACATACTGGATCACTCCCTGATTGATGATTACAATCGACAGGTAGGGTCGTCTGGGAAGGGCCAGGAGGCGTCCTAGAGGGGGAGGGTACTGTCACGGTGGGTAAACCGTGGTCTCGGCTTTGCACTATGTGGGTGGAGTTTGTGTGTGTCTCTCATCAGCAGTCTCTCTCATCTGCTGCCTCTCTCTCACCGCGCAATTCCTGGATCCTATCAGACATCGCTACTTCTGGATCACCGTCAGACATCGCCTCAACCCCTTGTTGTTCTCACCCTGTATTCCTCGTGTATCTGACTCTGATAATAAATTCTTGTTACTTTTACTTGCACTTGCTTCCTCACCCTAATTTACCGTTACAGTATGGTTAAAACATGGATAATTGAACATCTTTAGACAAATAATACAACATGATGCATTGATGAAATTTATTCTAAAGACATTAAGCAACTATTATCATAGGCCTATGCTGTTATGTAGATAGAAAAGAGTTAAATGCACAGTCAGAATTTCTTAACTGTTCTCTAGTTCAACAGGCATAGGCTAGACCTTTTTGAAAGCAAAATATAAAATCTTGCAACACCTAAACCTACCCTCACACAAAACTTTCTGCTATTTTATTTTATTTGCGATTTTTAAAACATTTCATTCTGTATGATTTATAAGCTTATTTCCTTATGGGAACCAAAAATGTACAAGGTCTAAAAAACACAAGGTCAAAATGTACTGGTATTACTATACTTGTGGGGAACAGCTATGTAAACGTAACATGTTACCTTAAAGGGATACTCCACCGCAAAATGAAAATTTTTGTCATTAATCACTTACCCCCATGTACCTTAAAGGGATACTCCACCGCAAATTGAAAATTTTTGTCATTAATCACTTACCCCCATGTCGTTCCAAACCCGTAAAAGCTCCGTTCGTCTTCTGAACACAATTTAAGATATTTTGAATGAAATTGAAGTAAGCGAAGTAAACAATGAATAATGACTTTATTCAATAATTACTTTGTCAACACTCTCCTCTGTGTCTCTCCACAGTGTACGGTGATATGTATGCTCTTCTGTATCATCCGCTCCACAAGGATGCACTGTTTTATTTCAAATCAAAGCTAAATACATGTAGAAACAGCTCATCCTTGTGGTGAGGATGACACAGAAGAGCATACACAGTGTACGGTGATATGGAGAGACACAGAGGAGTCTGTTGACCAAAGGAATTATTGAATAAAGTCATTATTCTTGTTTTCTTTGCTTGTTCCTGTGGCTTAGAGCATTGCATTAGCAGTGCAAAAGGTTGTGGGCTTGATTCCCAGAGAACATGTTAGGTAAAAGATGTTAACCTGAATATACTGTAAGTCGCTTTGGATAAAAGCATCTGCTAAATACGTAAATTAAATGAAAAATGTAAATAAATAAAGTGTTCCCCGTCACTTCATTAAATTGTGTTCCGAAGACGAACTGAGCTTTTACGGGTTTGGAACGACATGGGGGTAAGTGATTAATGAAAAAAAATTATCTTAATGAGTATCCCTTTAAACATCTGCAGTAACAGCATTCTAATATTGCACAATATATAAAATATATATAATAACCATGTTTGTCCCACAAGCCATGCCCTACCCACACATTTTTGACTACTAAATTAGGCTACTGTCCCACTTTTCGAAACCATATTTCCTAAAGTGGGACACTAGGAAATTTGATGAAAATATAAAATATATAGTTTATGCATACAAAGTTATACTATATTTTGATGGACAAACATTTTTAAGCACATTAGACCAACAAGTAACAGGACTGTCTTGTTTAAATTTAATTTATACTCCTTAATATCAAGTTTGTACAAACTCTATGTCACTGACCTTTGGGTGGTCTTCACACAGTGTGCATCCTGTCTGATGAATGCTCTGCCCTCAAATATGACTGGACATCTGAGAGCTCATGTGATTTTGATGACATGATACCACAGCTTTGGCAAACCCATAGTTTCACTGGCATTCTTGTATTTATGGGGGAGCTACAAACTTTAGGCAGTGTCCCCACTTTAGGGCAGTTTCACCCTATACGACAAATGGAAAGCTTTGAAAACATCTAGAACATACATTAGTAAAATAAATCCTGAAACGTGACATCCATGCTGTATTAGTAGTTAAGAAACACTTTTAAGAAAAGTCCGTAAAATAGGGCATAATATAGCTTTTGTGTTAATGTGAAGAAAAATTTTGTATTGGGTTTCGTGTTTTTACCTATATTTTGAATTACGCATTGCATTGTGATTTAGAGTTACATGTTAAAAATGTAAATGCGGATAACATACTTTGCAGAAAATTACCATTATCTTTTCCATTTTTTCTACAATTTTTTTCCCCTCGTTTATAGAGCTATTACAATAATAACAGGATACAGATACAGGAGAATCGTGAAAATATATTTTTACAGATTTCTTCTTATACAGTGATTAAACAAACAATTAGACACTTACCTACTGCATGGTCACCGTGAATAAAACTGCAGTAAAGAGCAGAACAACAGTACTGTTGTAGGCATTGCAGCTCTTCCCCTTCATGAAATTGTTTTGTGCTGTGTATTTCCTGAGAATGCATAACCAATTAAACCATGTTTTTCTTGCTGTTGTAACTCAAACAATCCTGGTTAGTGGCGCTTTAGTGTACTTTAGTTTGATTGGCATGAAATTAATCGATAGACACATTAACAATTTAACAAATTTCCAAATTACGTCACTTCCTGTTTGTTGCTGCCGTTATGCCTCTAGTTTGAGCTCCGTCACGTTATTTCTTTAATCGTCTATTTTTAATTATTAAAATCTTTTTTATACACCATAGTTTTCTTTCTATAAACGTGCGAATATATCCTCTATCGTATTCTACAACAAAAACAATCAGAGCGCCTTGTTATCACTAGTATTTATTTTGATTTCCCAAGTCCGCTAGTAGCTTATAGCCCATTAGCATCACCAGCGTGATTGCCGCTAATCCCGTGTGCATTGCTAATACTCTATTCACATACATTACAATTGCTTTACTCACTGTTACTTGCTTTAATGGTGGATGTTTGTCTACCTTTGAGTGCAGGTGACGACACGTTCAAGCTGCATTTGGTGCAGGCTGGAGCTGGAGGCCGTGGAGAAGCAGATTCGGGTCCTGGAGCAGAGAGCAGGCCCAGCTGAGCGATAGGAGAGCTGTGCTGGAAACCTCCCAGGTTGACGCTCACAAGTCCAGGGAAAAGTATGCAGTGCACTACTAACAGTCCCACCACCTCTACCCCGGTGTGTTTTCTCTCTCCACAGGCCCGGGACACCCACGGACCCTGGGTGCATCCGCAGCGGAGGACGCGAGCCAGGCCCTGGCAATGACCTCTCCCCCCCCCTCCGGTCTTCGAGATCTCCACACGGAACCGCTTCGCTCCCCTCCGCGAGGACAGAATGCGACGCGGTGATCGTCGGAGACTCCATCGTCCGACACGTCCGTGCTACGTTAGCCGAAGGTAAAGTGCACACTCACTGTTTCCCTGGTACTCGTGTTACCAGAGCGGTTGTGCTTCACACCGGGGTTAACGACACCACGCAGTGGCAGACAGAGAGGGACTTCAGGAGCCCCGATTGAGACGGTTCGCGATCATCATGTCAGGACCACTGCCCACGTATCGACGAGGACACGAAAGGTTCAGTAGACTTTTTTGCTCTAATTGAATGGTTATTGTCATGGTGTAAAGAACAGAAACTGCTCTTTGTTAATAATTGGAATGTTTTCTGTGAGCGTCTAGGCTTTTTCGCACTGATGGCTTGCACCCCAGCAGAGTCGGAGCGGATCTCCTCTCAGACAACATCTCCAGGACTCTACACTCCATTTGACTAGTAAGCCAATTCTCAAATAACTGCTATGATGGCTTTTGTTCTACCCGCTTGAAAATGTTAGAAGTACTTGCACTGTCCCAGTCTATTTAAGACTGTGTTGTTCCCCGAATAGTAAGGTCAAAATATAAATTTAATGTAGGATCAAGAAAAAATCTTATCGTGATCAAACCAGAAAAACGTAAAATAAATAAACAACAACAACAATTTCTAAGTTTGGGCTCGTAAACATTAGATCACCAACACCCAAAGCAGTTATTGTAAATGAAATGATCACAGATAATAGTTTTGATGTACTCTGCTTGACTGAAACAAATGATTATATTGGTCTAAATGAGTCTACTCCTCACCAAACTGTGTGTGTGTGTGTGTGTGGCGGGGCGGGGGGGGGGGGGTCCGTGGGGGAGGTGTTGCAGCAATATATAGTGATATTCTCAATGTTACCCAGAAAACAGGATACAGGTTTAAATCATTCAAAATAATTTTGCTTAATGTTACAATGTCAAATATACAAAAGAAATCTATCATATCTCTTGCTCTGGCTACTGTGTATAGACCACCAGGGCCGTATACAGATTTCCTAAGAGAATTCGGAGATTTCCCTCTCAGACCTGTTAGTTACTGCTGATAAAGTGCTAATTTTCGGAGATTTTTAACATTCACGTTGATAATACAAATGTTGCATTAGGACTTGCGTTTACTGACTTATTAAACTGTTTTGGAGTAAAGCGCAAAACACCACCGGGCCCACTCATCGTCTTAATCATACACTAGATTTAATTATATCGCATATAATCAATCTTATAGATATAAATATCGTACCTCAAAGTGATGATGTTACTGACCATTTCCTTGTATCGTGCATTCTGCGTATTACTGATATTAACTATATGGCTTTTTCGCGTTATCGTCCGGGCAGAACTATTGTTCCAGCCACCAAAAGACAGATTCGCAAATAACCTGCCTGATTTATCTCAACTGCTCTGTGTACCCATAAATACACATGAACTAGACAAAATGAATTGGGAACATGGGCACTATATTCTCTAATACATTAGAAGCTGTTGCCCCCATCAAATTGAAAAAAGGTTAGAGAAAAAACGTACTGTGCCAAAGTACAACAGTAAATACCCACTCTCTCAAGAAAGAAACTCGTAGTCTTGAGCGCAAATGGAGAAAAACTAACTTGGACGTTTTTAGAATTGCGTGGAAAAACAGTATGTCTAGCTATAGACAGGCTCTCAATGAAGGCGGTCGCATTTTCTCTCCCTCTCCTCCCCGTTACCTTCCCTGCTTTGCTTCTCTCGTCTCGTCTATTGTCTTATACTTTGAGGAGACTCTCTCTGCACTGCTCTCCAAAACTGAAACTGGAAATCATGGATTTGATCAATTGGTCTCTCAACGCAATTGACACCATCTTCTCGATGAGAAGCTTGGGTTTGGGGGAACCTGACTGCCCTGCCGGAAACATTCGCAGCTGGCTACATGATGGACGCGTGTGGATAGGTGGCGGGTCATGTGTCTGGCGGCTCTTTCCGTGGAGGACATTGAAGATATCTACCTATTTCCGGAAACCATGATAACAGGTCTTTTAACTGGCTGCTGATTGGATTAGGCTTTGCCCTGGTTTATTGAAGAATTTCAGAAAACGGGAAACAGCTGTCCAAAACCCCCGTTGTGATTGGAGCAGTGGGCAGAGCGGTCAAATCACTGAGACTGAGACTATTAAACCGCAATAGGGATAACATCACAGAGAAGCTCAACGGCTTTGCAAAGGCAAATGGATCAATTTGGGACCAGAATGGACTAAGAGAGTAGTCGTGGTAAATTGGAATGCGGCTACTCGCACCCCCAAGACCAAACAAACCCTAATCTTATCTACTTTCGGCTCCCCTCAACCAGCATTGGCCTCAGCCAAGGCCCGCTGTTGGAACAAACAACTTCCCCGGAAGAGCACTGAAGTGAGACGCTCTTGCATTCCTACCCCACTTCCACAGACACCTGCTGAATGTTGACTCTGTCTGGGACCTGATCAAGGTTTGTCTCCATGGCAACTTGCTGTGTATCGCTATCACAATCCTGCGGACTGAGGCAACCTAGATTTGATGCCAGGAGTAGCAAACTCTCCAGGCCTACATAAAATAACGTTTACATACATACACACACACGTACACACATATATACCGATATGCATTCACCCCCCCCCCCCACATCCCTCGCCTTCGCCGCTTTGTACCGCCAGTCTGACAAGCGGGTCTGTGACCAGCGCTGAGAATGGCTGCAGGACCGGATGGCTGCTTGCCTGTGCTGGATTACCTCGACACCCCCTCTCTTTCCCCATCCCCTGTTGCAAAGTCATGTGTTTATGCTGTATTGACTATGTGCTTCTGTTGCTGAGGTGTTTTTTCCTGTTCTCACACTGTACTCCCAAAGGAGCATGTAGTCTGGGGGTTATTTTTTTTTCTCATCCCCTTCCTCATGTTACGTTATGCTGTATTTCTTACTCAATTCCCTGTCCTCACAATATAAAACTCCATAGTCACGGGAAGAAGGAGGCGGGATGTAACAATATAAAACTCCATAGTCACGGGAAGAAAGAGGCGGGAACCGGCGGACACTCAAATATAAAACTTTAATAAGCAAATAAAGATAAAACAGCACGACAGCCCATCACGGTCGACTGCTGCCCCACAAACAAAAAACCAACACACACAAAATAAAAACCAGGCCTGGTCCCTCTCTCGTCCTTCACTGTCGTCGCTCCTCTGTTGTATCCTCCCAATCTCCTCCGTGGGACTCGAGACCGGTGAGTGGAGAAGGTGTCGCTGTTTTCCCAATCACTCCACCAGCCTCACTCCGTTCCCACGGCTCTCGGCCCCCGCCCCACTCGTCACAGTTGTGTATATGTATGTATGTATGGACAGGCTGATGGCTAATTTTGCTGGTACTTGTGACTAGTGACAATAAAGGGCTACTACTACTACTATAAAAACTGCCAGGGCAGAGCATATCCACAAACTCATAGAAAACAACCAAAACAATCCAAGTTTTTATTTAGCACAGTGGCTAGATTAACAAAAAAAAACCAGACGCCACCCGATCTAAATATTCCCTCACAGTTAAATAGTAATGAATTTCTTCACTGATAAAATAGATAATCAGAAATACAATAACAAATGAAGATTCTCTACAGCGTCTAATACTTTAGTTTTATCCATCGCACCCAAAGATAAACTGCAGTGCTTTACAACTGTAGGACAGGAAGAGCTAAATAAACTTATCACTGCATCTAAACCAACAACATGTTTTATTAGGTCCTGTACCCACTAAATTACTGAAAGAGTTGTTACCTGTAGCAGATTTAACCGCTTCTCAATATTATTATCTCGTCGTTATCTTTAGGTCACGTCCCAAAACCATTCAAGCTGCTGGTTTATTAAGCCTCTTATTAAGAAACCACAACTAGATCCTAGTGAACTGGCAAATTACAGACCCATTTCAAATCTTCCATTTATGTCTAAAATTTTAGAAAAAGTTGTGCCCTGCTCAATTGTGCTCCTTCCTGGAAAAAAATGATCTCTATGAAGAATTTCAGTCGGGTTTCAGACCCCATCATAGCACAGAAAACTGCACTTGTTGAAATTACAAATGACTTGCTTCTTGCATCAGACCAAGGCTGCATCTCATTGCTAGTTTTACTTGATCTTAGTGCTGCATTTCGACCACCATAGATCATGACATACTCATAGATAGATTACAAAACTATACAGGTATCCAAGGGCAGGCTTTAAGATGGTTTAGATCCTACCTGTCCGATCGCTACCACTTTGTTTATCTAAATGGGGAGTCATCTCATTTATCACCAGTAAAATATGGAGTGCCCTAAGGATCTGTCCTAGGTCCTCTGCTATTTTCAAATATAACATGTTGCCCCTTGGTAAATATCATTAGAAAAATACGGGATTAGTTTCCACTGTTATGCTGATGATACTCAACTATATATCTCAACAAGACCAGGTGAAACTTCTAAATTATTATCTAAGCTAACAGAGTGTGTTTAAAATGTAAAAGATTGGATGACCAATAATTTTCTCCTATTAAATTCAGATAACACAGAGATATTACTTATTGGACCAAAAAAACATTACACAGAATCTCGTAGATTACGATTTGCAATTAGACGGATGTTACTGTTACTTTCCTCTACTGTCAAAAAAATGGGTTGTTATATTAGACAGTAACTTGTCTTTTGAAAAATCATATTTCCCATGTTACAAAAAACAGCATTCTTCCATCTTAGAAAACATTGACTATTGTAAAAACATGTTACCCGTTTCTGATGCAGAAAAGCTAGTTCATGCATTCATGACCTCTAGACTGGACTATTGTAATGCACTGCTAGGTGGTTGTCCTGCATCCTCAATAAACAAGCTACAGGTAGTCCAAAATACAGCAGCTAGAGTCCTTACCAGGTCAAGAAAATATGATCATATTACCCCCATTTATACAGTCTCTGCACTGGCTACCTATTAAGTTCCGTATCAGTTACAAAATATTATTACTCACTTATAAAGGCCCTTAATGGTTTAGCTCCTGCGTACCTAACTAGTCTTCTACCACACTACAACCCATCACGCTCCCTAGGTCACAAAAACGCTGGACTTTTGATAGTACCTAGGATAGCAAAGTCCACTAAAGGAGGTAGAGCTTTTTCGCATTTGGCTCCCAAACTCTGGAATAGCCTTCCTGATAATGTTCGGGGTTCAGACAGACTTTATCTGTTTAAATCTAGATTAAAAACATCTCTTTGGCCAAGCATTCAAATAATGCATCACATAATTTTGGACTGCAGTTATACCTGATCAAATGCACATTATTATTCTTTAGCTTGGGTTAAATTTATTAATTTTACTTGGCTGGAACAGCAGCTACGCTAATTATGACTCTATTTGCTTTCTCTGTTAACCCTTCAGAGATTTACACAAGCTCCAGTCTGGATCCAGAACACCTGAGAAGAGATGATGCCAACCCTTCAGTGGACCTCAAATGATGCTAACCCAGAGACAACATACAGAACTACCACATTTTGCTATAAGTTTGATTGCATAATTGCTGTTAATAGTGTTAATCGTCTGTTTGTTTACGTCTTTTATTCATTTTTCTGAACATTTCTGCCGTATGCACATAAACTGACAGTCACCACTGATAAGCTACTCCTAAATATTGTAGAAACTTAATTTTCTGTAAAGTTGCTTTGCAATGATTTGTATCGTAAAGTAGCACTATACAAATAAACTTGAATTTAATTGAATTGAAAATATTTGTAGCCTACCAATCTAGGATTCAAATATACTAGAAAATGATATATCTTTGGTTAAAAATAAGGAGAAAGAAACAGTTTCTCTTTGAGGATAATATTTGCTTTTGGACAGATAATGGAGAAGAAATGCAATAATAGGTTATAAATGGAGATCAAATCTGTTATCAGCCATTGACTTGAGCCTAAGAATCATCTGTGATTGTCATTTGACATGTTCACTACACAAATCCTTTGACCAGGGTTTGTTTGAGCTGCGCCCTCTACTGCACATATGCGAATTTCCTTCAGCCAGACGCTTTCATTTCACATTTGATGTGAAAGGGCTTTTACATTTGCCAAAAATAGAACTTTTTCGATTAAAAACATATAAGAAAGCCCAGCCCAGTAGGAAAAAAAGTTCCTGAGATACTTTGATCTCCATGTAAGGATTAAAGAACCTGAGATACTTTGATCTCCTGAGAAACAGGACAATACAAACATACACGGGCATCTTCGAGACACCCCCACAGAGTGGAGGTGCAGGAGACCTCCTTCCCTTCTGGCCATTTGTTTCATTTTAAATCCCTTCACCCATGCTTTCTTCTACTCAATCCGCTCAAAATGATTACATGAAATTGTCAATGCAAGTGAACTAACAGTCATGTCTGGTATCATTTGAAATGTCTCAGTGCAAACTGGTACAATGGTCTCAATCTTACAAAAGTAGATTAAAAGATAATACAGATCCTAAGAGTTAAGAGATATTTTGCCGATACTGTAATGGGAGTGCCCTTTCCCAGGGTCCTCCATGTAAATTTACCTCCTGTTCCCACTGAGTTGTAAAACCACCCAGGCTTGGGACCTGAGTTAATGCAAAATCCTATTGTTAGTTACTGTCTCCATCTCGGGGGATGTTTGTCTTGGTCTGAGGTTATTTAAAAAAACGATTGCAGCAAAAGGATCAGGGCCTTCTGTAGCCAGAATGAGCCCTTAGCATGAAGCGTGTCCACACACTTCATACTTATGTATTTTTCTAAAAAGTCAGGTATGCATCTTTTACTCTTAGATTCACCTTGAGAATTTGATGTCTTGTATTGATTTGATATCTCTGAATTGGCTATGTAATTGGCATAATACTTACCTGACTGGATAATAAATTGTTACATTTGATTTACTCTGAGTTACTCTGAATTGTTTCTACTCAGTAGATTAAGTGAAGGCTATGTTTCCGCAAATCTGCGTCCAGGGTTAAGTGCATACTAAAACTCAGGCTAGATGGAGCATGGGGCACATCAGGTGAGGTTTTGATTTCTGACAAACCGCTTGACTTTTAGTTAAGTTGTACTCAGTTGCAGTAACTATGGCGGGCTAGTCAGAGCACTGGTCATAACCGCTGGTTATTGTCTCAGCTTTAATTAAGTTGTACGCAGTTATATAACTGTCGGGGGGCTAGTCAGGTAGTGCTAGCATAAACGCTGATTATTGTTTGAGATTTATTTAAGTTGTACGTAGTTATATCTTAACTATCGGGGCTAGACAAAGAGTACTAGCATAACCGCTGATTATTGTCTCAGCTTTAATTAAGTTGTACGTAGTTATATGACTGTCGGGGGGGGGCTAGACAGATAGTGCTAGCATAACCGCTGATTATTGTGGTGAGCTTTAACTAAGTTGTACATGGGTAACTGAGGGGGACTAAACGAAAATACTATTTCAAATATGGTAAGTATGGGTAACCTATTAAATAGTATTAGTCATAACCTCTGACTACTGTTTAGGACTGGCGAGTTTGTGATCGTGGGGCACACGTAGAAGAACGGACGGTCGTGGGGCACCTGAAGCGACATAGATTCCTAATGAACAAGTAAATATAAAGTAAAGAGTTAACTAGAATAATCCAATGTCAGAATAATAATAACAATAATTAGAGACAGACAATCAACCAATTTGCCTTTCAACCTAAATTCGAGGTCATACTAAAATGGAGTCAGATGATGAACTATTTAAAATGGAGTCAGATTAGAATTGGATTTAAATTGAATACTCTACGCGCTTGAAAAGACCGACCGAACGCGCAAGCAACCTTCAGGCCAGCACCGGATACCTTCCTTGGACCGAGTGCCGGACCTTACACACATTACTTTCCATAAAAAGTAGTAATGCAAAAAAAAAGTAATGCAATTAGTTACTTTTTAGGGAGTAATGCAATATTTTAATGCCTTACTTTTAAAAGTAACTTTCCACAAAACACTGACCCTGTTCACATACTGTTTTTGGCCTGCTATAAAGCAGGGAAGTATGCAATTTGAATGCAGCCAATCACATTCAGATCTGCCTCCATTCAACCAATGGATGAACCCAATTCTGATTATACTCTTCACCCAGATGTGCGTCACAATATGGATATGCATAAGATTTGTCACTAATTCAGTTTAACCTGAATTTTTTGCCTTAATTCTTAAAGTCATTTGCTGTTTATATGCGTCTTTTTTGAAACCCCAATAGCCAAATGAGCATTTCATTGTCCAATGTTCATGCCTTAATTTTAACATTTCTGTAGTGTTGCATACTTCTCATGGGCATTTCCTAATTTTGGACTTTTTATTTCCCATTTTGCCTGTAGACTAAAACAGGATCATGGAATGAAATCAATCTTTCGATCTGATTCTTTCAGTGAACCCTCTCCGAACTCATCTGAGATGTGAAAGTAGATGAGAGAGCAGGTGGCTATAATGAGGGAAGGGGTGAGAAGTTCAGTCAAAGACAGTCAGTGCTCACTTTTCACAGCGAATCAGGAAATTCGGAAATTTGCAGCATTCACGCTCATGTGTTTTGTTATAATAATTTGCAGATTATTTAAATTCTGTACAAGACCCCTGGTTATTTAATTTTTCTGACTGATGTTTGGAGAAGTCTGGCATGCATCATCAGAGAGAAGTCATTTTCACGCAGAAGTGTCCCGGTATGACATTGTTATTAAATATTACAAGAAAAAAAAATATTGTATTTATGGATGAATTATTCACAATTTATGGACGAATTATTCATTCTATGCTGACAATTATTTTGTTTTGAGGAAAAGGAATAACATTATTGCAGAGTTGTCATTAAATGTGAATGTGCAAGCCGTTTTTGAAATTTCAGGATTTCTCCATTCTAGTAGATACGAGTTGGTTTTGGATGCCTGAAACAACTGCCCAGAGGTGTTGCAAATATGCCAACCTAGTGAAACAGAGAACACTGAGAACAGAAACACCGACAGGGATCGTAACAACTTACTTGAACACTTTGGGCCAAATACAGGATACATATCATGTAAGTAGACAATTGCTCAAGAGAAAAGACAGCAAGTGTGGGTTTTGAGACGGGCCTTTTGATGGCACTGAAGTAAAAACAAACTAACCTTGGTATGTCAGTAAGGTCACATGACAGTGACATCATGATGATTGTAGCATGTCTGTATTATATTTATAATACACATTCATTGATAGAACCTAACCTAACTGTCAAGATGAATGCCAAACTTTTTCAACGGTTGTGAAGTAATTTCTTATTTAAAAGTACCCTCCAACAGAGAGTGTGTGTGATTTCAGGGACAAAGTGCTTCTCTATCAGTATGGCTGAGTAGAGTAGTTATGGGGCGAGGCGATGTGCCGTAGCCCCGGCCTGAACAGGCTTGCTTGGGTACATCTGACAGAAGAGGCACGAATTTAAAATGTTATTTCATGACAAAATATATAAAAGACTTTAGAAAGGTATCAATTAACATACAATTAAAATCTAACATTAAAAAAAGATAGGTAGGGAAAAGTAGGGAAAAATGCTACGGTTACTTATGTAACCCTGGTTCCTTGAGATAAGGCAGTGATCCTTGCTTTAACCTGCTATGGGAAACTCCTGTTTACACTGATGCTGAAGCCTGATTTGATCAGATTTGTGTAGCTGCCATGAAGCAATGGTGCTTCAGTCCACCAAAAGGGGTGGAGCTGACTGCTATACAAGTCGGCTCTGAGCGCCATTTCTGGAGCGATTCGTAAGGAGGGCCCCGTAAGGCCTGAGGACTATAGATTAAGTCCCAAGTCAGAGCAATGGGAGGGTGAGGCGGATTCAACTCCGAAGCTCCCTCTCAGAAATTTAACAACCAGGTCATTCTGCCAAAACTGAATAATCAGCCACAAGAGAATGTTTCGCCACAATGACTGCCACATAGACTTTTGAGCGTGGACGGTGTGCACCCCTTGTCCCAACAGCTCTTGTAGAAAGAATAGATGTTAGAACCATGTCACAAGAGGATGGGTTCTCATTCCGGCTGCACACCAGCATTTAAGGGCGTTTAGAAGGAGCTCTAGCTGCCAAAATGGCACTAGTTACACTCATGGAAAGCTGCAAAGACTTTGCCAAACATGAAGGCTTCACAGCTCTGGCCAGGGATGCCAAATCATGCCCTTGCTTGTGAGAGTAGGTCCTTCCTCTATGGTATCGGCCAGGGGGTGCCAATAGCTTCTGAGCTGCCATCTTCTTGGGGAACAAGGAAGTAGCGGCAGTAAAAAATGGCAGACTCGCTGCTCACTAGAGGAACCGTTTCTAGGGCTCCTTTTTGCAAGCAGTTTTTGCACTTCAGGACTGGAGGATGTCCGCATTGTTGTTAAGTACAGAAATTTGAATAATACCTCTGAAGCAAGCCTTTGAGCAAAATGGAGCAAGTAAACCTAATTCTACCGTGCTGGAGTGCTTAGGCAGGAAGTGGTGCAATGACATGTGACAACTTCTTGAAAGCAGCAGTGAAGCGCTTTGCAAATCTGCCAGGCAGATGGCTTGGCATACCCTTTTTTCTTCAGTGCTATCAACAGAGGTGAGGGCGGCAGACAGAATTAGAAAAGTGGACAAGCAACAACTAGGGGCGTGCCATGCTTCGGTGAGTTCCATTCGTTAACCTTCTGGTATGATAAAAACAGCACCGGTCTAAAAAGATCCACCTAAAAAAGATCAAACCGTATCATTAGATGAGGGGCACTGATCCTCACTTGTAACACACCGGCAGATCAAAGTGCTACGCGACATTCATTGCTCTCGCAGTTGAGAGCAGTCTTCTTCAGTGAGTGCAGCCTCAGCGTGGGCGTGGCCCAGGCGGGTCCACATCTGAAAACTGTCAATGATAAAGAATCATCAGTTACGCATTCTCCTCCAATCCACCTAAAAAGATTAAACCACTCGTTAGATGAGGGGCACTGATCCTCACGTGTAAACACATCAGCCGATCAAAGTGCTGCGTGATGAGTCGAGAGCAGTCTGTCTCAGTGAGTGCAGAGTCAGCGTGGGCATGGCCCAGGCAAGTGGCACACTTGAATCTGACAACTGTCAGCGATATGAACTCATCTGTATCAGCATTATCTCCAATCTGCCTAAAAAAGATCTCACCAATCATAGTAGACGAGGGGCACTGATCCTCTAGTGTAAAACTCACTGTGGATCAAAGTGCCTGCAGGGATGAGTGAGCATGCAGGACCTGTGCTGGTGCGTTAGATGATTAGTAACAATACAAACACTAGAGACTGTTTGCTTTATTTTTTTTGAATTTACACCATTTTTACCCACGTACACATTCAAGTGCTTGCAAGTTTACCAAACACTGCATAAAAGACGGTCCAAACTACAGAGGTTTGGACGACTATGTTGAGTTCGACATCTTTGTTGGTCTCCTGTAAACCCCTGTTTAGCTCCCCTTTTTTCTCTTCTTTTTAAAAGACAGTAAAATATATTTTTTCCCATCTTTCACACATAGAAAAACATATAAAACACCAAGTTAAACATATACGCAATGTATAGCCATTAACAACATAGGCTGCATCTCAAAAAGCAAAGCTTAAAAGCGAGTGTGTGGATTTAACACTTGTTGGTACAGAATGTCAAGTGCAAATTTCATGACACTCATTGTAACTCAGATGTGGTTGCATTTTAGACCCTCAAAGGAAAAAAAAAAATGAAAACTTGTTGACACTTTTCTTTAAATAGAATCACACTTCCTGGCCATTTGAAATGTAGGAAAAAAAACAAAACATTTATATGTGGTATTACATAATGAAAAACTCAATAACAGAATTACATAAGCTGTAACTTAAAGAATATTAACTAACAAAAAGAATAAAAAAATGGCAAAGTTATATTTTAGATTTAGGTCTTTTTAGTATATTTAATTTTATATTGTATATCCGTGTATACTAGAATAATAATACTGAAGGCAGAAAACACTGATAAAAACTTAAACTTAAACTTAAATTGTAGAAAGATTGAAATGGTATTTTCATGTAAAAATTTTCTATAATAGCTCTTTGTTTTATTTACAATTTCAAAAAATCATTTTTCCAGTGTGTCACAAAGAGAAAATCTAAATTGAAAGAAATTGAAAGTAATGTAAAAACAAAATAACTAAAATTAAAAACTGTAAAAACCCCCCCCTGACATTAGCACATCAAATAGTTTTTGGTATAATGCACATTCTTACTGCCTTGCGAAAGTGCGTCAAAAATCCACAATCCAGCAAATGACTGATTTGACAGACGGTTGCGGTTTAGTAATTGGGTTTTGGTGGCATGCATGTAGGCGGGGTTGTAGGCCGGCTGATTCGATGTCGCTGAAAGCATAGGAGCAACACCCGGCTGGGCAGGTGGCTGCATGGGATACATGGCTGGCCTCCGTCATATGCACCCTGAATAGTGGGGATATCCCAGGAACTCACTGGAAACAGAAAAAGACCACTAGTTACTTTCACAGAAAAAACTACTACATGGTCTCGGTCTATCCAAGCACTAGGTGTTCTTACTGGCCACGTGATACAAGGGTGGAGGTCCTGGTGCCTATGACTGTGCCTGATATGGTCCCCTGTCCTGCATAGGATGACCCCCGTAACCTGGTTTGAGTCGGCACTGGTTGGTATTGTGGGTACTGGGCCTCCCTGCATTACAGGCTGCTGCTGAATGGATTGTGTATTCATGACTGTAGTTACATGTGTTTGTACTACAGCTGTGGAAAAAAAAAACAAGACAGAAATTCCATTCAGTCATTTCACAATTTTCATTAGCCCCTGAATTTAGTTCTAAAACCCCCTAATAATGGAAAGCCAGTTCACCCAAAAATAAAACATTTGCGAAAACATTTACTATTAATGTAGAATGTAGCATGAGTTTGTTTCTTCATCCGTAGAAGTGTATTTTCACTTGTAACACAGTGATTTGACTCTGTGCATATTTCTATCCTGATTAAGGGACAAGACCTTTTTTTTTTTTTACTGGAGAATCGGCCCAATATTATGGAAAGAGGACTTGATTTTTGGCCAAATTGTGATCAATTTAATAGCTTTACTAAAGCGTTCGTAAATGCCTTGAGTTGTTTCTTATAAACATTTTTAGACTCACAATGGACATTAATGATGGGCTGGAGTCGTGTAAAATACAGGGGCCTCTCAATAAATTAGAATTGTTGTGGAAAAGTTCATTTATTTCAGTAATCAACTCAATTGTGGAAATTTCGTGTATTAACTAAATGTAGTGCACACAGACATGAAGTATAGTTTAAGTCTTCTTTGGTTCTTTAATTGTGAATGAATTTGGTCTCACATTTAACAAGACAACAACCACCAATTCACTATCTCAAACACCTTGTTGACCTTTAAGGTAAACAAAACTGTCAATACTGGTAGGGGCTCCTTTGCTTTACTTACTGCTTCAAATCGGCGTGGACATGCATGGGGGTGATCAGTTTGTGTGGCACTGCCTGAGGTAATGTGGTAATGGATAGCCCAAGTTCTTTTGACAGTGGCCTTCAGCTCATCTGCATTGTTTGGGTCTCTTGTTTCTTTCCTCATTTTCCCTCTTGACAATCACCGCCATAGATTCTCTTGTGGGGCTCAGAGTCTGGTGCAGTTTGCTGACCAGTCAAAGCACACCAACACCATGGTCATTTAAACAACCTTTGGTGCTTTTGGCAGTGTGGAGCAGGTGCCAAAATCCTGCTGGATAAATCAGTTGGTCAGCAGGTCAGCAAAGCATGATTCAGTGCTCCAAAATTTCTTGGTAAACCGGGTTGCAGTTGGACTGATGGTTTTAAAAAAACCCATGGGGGGGGACGGCCCAACACCAGCAAATATGACCATTGCACACCAAATCATCAACAGACTGTGGAAACCTAACACTGGACATTCACGCATCTTGGGCTATGAGCTTCTCCACCCTTCCTCCAGACTCTAGGCCTTGGTTTCCAAATGAAATACAAAACTGCTCTCATCTGAAAGAGAGGACTTTGGAGCACTTGGGCAACAGTCCAGTTCTTCTCTCTTAACTCCTTAAGCCCTCTGAGGTCTGAGGACGCGTGGCTCAGAGATACGAAACATTCCTTGTGTTTGACTCTTGTTCAATTCATTCCTTTGTGAAATTCTTGAATCCGTGAAGATCGATTTGCTTGACAATCCTCATAAGGCTGCGGTTTCTCTCGAGTTGGTTGAGCATCTTTTTCTTCCACACGTTTTCTTCCAACTCAACGTTTCTGTTAAACATGCCTTGGGATACAGCACTCTGTGAACAGCCAGATTCTTGTTGGCAATGAATGTTTGTGGCTTACCCTCCTTGTGAAGGGTGTCAAATGATGTTGTCTTCTGGACAACTGTCAGATTCAGCAGTCTTCCCCATGATTGTGTAGCTAGAGAACCAAACTGAGAGCCATTTGAAGGCTCAGGAAACCTTTGCAGGTGTTTTGAGATGATTATCTGTTCTGGCATGTCATCATATTATTATTTTGTTGAGATTGTTGAGAATTGGTGGGTTTTTGTTAAAGTGTGAGTCAAAAATCATCACAATTAAAAGAACGACAAAGACTTAAATGCTACTTCAGTCTGTGTGCATTGAATTTATTTAATACCACAAAGTTTCACAATTGGATTTGAATTATGAAATAAATGAACTTTTTCCACAACATTCTAATTTATTGAGATGCACCGGTACTTGTGGCCTGATTGTGATGTTTTATATCAGCTGTTGGACTGATTCATTTTGACAAATACCCATTCACTGCAGAGGGATTCAATGAGTGAGCCAGCTGATAAAATTTATGTCCATTTCTCCAAATCTTTTCTGATCAAGAAACAAAACTCATCTACAGTTTTGAATGTGATTGAGGACGAATTACGATTTTCAGTTTTATTGTTTACTTTACGGTATTTCTTTAACATACTAAACAACTTACGTCGGGGGTTTTCATATGCCACAGTTGCTACGATACTATACCAGCCTAGGGGCAGCCGAAGCAGCAGGTGAACAGAGATGATGAGGACCAACAACAACCCTAACATATTAGATGAGCCAAATGGCAATACCATTTGCTGTTTAGTGGACAGATAAAAAACATGAATGTAAGAAAAAGGATCTTTCTAGTACATTTATATCATGCATTTAATTATTAAATCCGTATTTATCTTAAAAAAAGTTATTAATTAAAGCATGTTAATTTATTCACATTTTATTTTTTGGATTAATTTATAATGAGAACGACTGGCTCCAGCATCTGGTCAAATCATTAAATTTTTGTCACACTGGTACCACCAAATTAGCTTGGTTTTCAGTATTGAGTGGATTTCGGGTTCGGAAAACATAATATCATTATAAACAAAATAATATCAAATTAGGATTCAAACCAGGGCCATACATTGCACAAAACATTGTCACTATGAAAAAAAAATACAAAAGTCATTTGTGCTGTATAAACCCATTAGCTTACAGAAATTTTAAACTTCTTTGATCATGCACCTTCTTGCGCTGGGTAACCACGTTCAACCACCCTCGAAAATTGTAGAAGGTGGGGACATTCATAACTATTTCTCTCCTGCATAAACCAGGCTTTAAATTGACGAAAACAAAACAAGCTTTTTAAATTTTGTGTGTTCTATAAGTGTGGCCGGAAAAAATTTCAAAGGGGCTGTTTTTAAAAGAGCATAACATGCACCTAAGGGTGATCCAGGGTGCTTTTTTGCAAACTGCAGTTCACAATGAAAAAAAATCACAACCCTCAGAAGGAAAATGGTGGGTTATGCAAGAAAATAGGGAATCGATCTGGACGCAACGAACAGCGGTTAAGTGATTCGCAATCTGGAAAAACGCAAGTACATTTCAAGATAGGGTTTGCAGATTTACATTTGCATGCCATTAGACCATAAGATCTAAAAACTGATATTACAGGGTTAGTTTACCCCCAAAATGAAAACCTAGGTTATGGTTTTTACTCACGCACGAGTACAATCAAATGCTTTCGGTCTGGTCCATCAGGGTACAGTCCGGGCCCTCTCTGGCTTTGTCCTATAAAAAATAAAAAATTATTATTATTTATCACGTAGGTATCATTTTTGTCTTAAAAAAAAAAATTTTTGTTGTAATGGTCCACAAACTGGCCTGCGATTAGTTGCGTTAAGGTTTGAAATGGAATATCCTGTCATAAACAAAGGTCTGCAGCACAGTGCACATAGGACTGTAGATAACAGGGCCAGCACTACAGATAGTTACTTCCCTTTTGTCCAAGTGTTGAATCTGATTTGTAACGCAACATAGCGTGAGCAGTCATCGCCGAGTACATCGAATGTAGATTACCAAAAGAGTGATCGTACAACATACATTTATTTTTTTTATTTCGTGCTGACAGGATAATATTTTCACGAGACCGACTCTGGAACCAGCATAATGCCCAAAGTTTCCATGCCCAGCCCAGGCTTTGATCGCGCGCGTTCTCGACAAATACCACCGTCAATCCGCTTTCGACCACACTGTCCCTGACGTTAAAACTATTTTCATTCCAGGAGTTACATACACGTATTTGGCGGCCGTTTAACCATATCAAAGATTGCATACATATGATTGGATAAACAGCTAGCACAGAGCAACAAACAATTCGCATTTGGCCATGTATTATTTTTTAACGCACACGAGTAAAGGGACATGGCAGGACAGAGCGCACGGACTTTATGACCAAGTGAGAGGTGAGTGCTTTATTTATGTAAAGACGAGTATTGATTCATGCACATTGTTGTGGAGGTGTATTGTGATGGTTTGATAACTGCTGTTGGCGTGATGTGTGGATGTCCAGGCATTTGTACAGTTTGCTGGCTAGTGGGCCGCGTCGTCTAGTTTTTAGAGTGACATGAATTGTCATAGTGACCGTGTATTGGTGGATTACTTTTACTGATCCATGTAGGGAAAATTACTCTGAATTTAACCCACCCCATTATAGCGCGCCTATAGTTTGACACAGTGTTGATCAGCCGTGTCATTGTCGTTGAGAGCCTGCGTTGTGCGGCATAAATATGATGAATTAGACTGCATATGGTGCGTTAGCTGTTACGTGTATATGTTTCATGTGTATGTGTGTGCGTGTCAAGCCGGTATGTAGTTTTACAGTTGCTTACCTGAAGGCCCTGACTGAAACCCCACGCTACGCTACTGCCTAGGATGCATGTTTTGGATGAAAACTTAACCCTTTAAACTACAATAATACACAAACAATTTAAGTCTAAATCTCTGGATTGTAAACATTGTCTCAAGCTCACAGATTATTATACAGTACGCACTCACAGTGCAGGTATGGATGGCAGAGGGAAATTAAAGCGTTAAATAACCTGACCATATTATGGAGAATCTTGTGTGTGTCACTGGGTTTGTGTGTGGTGTGTGGGTCAAATCATTTTTGAAGATTCTCAACCATATTTGGTTTGGGAATTTCGTGAGGGTGTATAAGTTAACGAACTGTTGGGTCTCCGACAGGGACAATTGTATTAGAAACGAAAAAAAAAGGCTTAAAAATCTTTACGTTACATTAGTGAACCCTATTTGCTCATGTCTCGGATAAGACCTCGAGTCCCAAGCACACAGCAACACCACATCAATATCGCACCAACCACACAATCATTGCCATAAGATGTGTCGAGCTAATCTGAAGAACTGTACGCCCCGTTAGTATGCTGAGTGAGTAGTGTTAGCCTTTACAGTCACCAACAACCTAAAAAGAACAGTAGAAAACAGGTAGAATTCAACGACGAACAGATGATTTCTAGAAACGTGAACATCGTTTAAAAAGTACCGATTAAATCAAGTGCCTGTGTATGTAAATGATTTATAAAGGCGTGCTTAAAAATGTTTCTTTGATTTTTGATAATATAATCTTACGACATGTTACCGTGGAAATAAAGCTGTCAGGACAGGGAGCAGGAGAACCGCTGGGTGGACTGCCACATCCGCGCGAGGCTCTTTTTTTTTCCTGTTCAACTACCTTCTCTTGAAGCACACAGTGTTACCAGATCAGCTCAGGTGGCGTCCTAAAGCACACACATTCAACGTCACGCAAACAGTCTGGGGAGAAAGCGACGCGCCAAGAAAGCAGAAGAAAGGAAGGAAGAAAGAAGTAAAAGAAAAAAAAAAACAACTGTTGATAGTGCCACTTAAATATGTTAAATCTAAATAATAACCGATACAATAAGGGTTTGTTTCGTGATTTGCTCGTAAAATATATCACAAATACTTTAAAAAAACGTTTTATATTATATTAGTGTTTTATGAAATGATTTTTAGGTAGTACGTTAATTTGGATGTGCACTGTTTAAGCTTATACAACATAACAAAAAGGGGTTTTCCGCTAAGCAAACGCCACAGAAGCAACCATTTCTGGGCGCGCCCTCAAAGACCTTTTAGTGAATATTTAGAGAACACCTTTCCTCCGCCTATAAAGACAGCTTTTATGTGATTGTAAAGGTTATATGTATGTGCTATTACAGTACTTTTGGGAGACCCAATTAATTCCAGTGAAGAACCTTTTATCTTTTAACGGAGTTATTTCCAAAATATACAATAAAATAGTATTAAGCCCCCTGCTTGCAAGATTGTTTTCTCACATGGAGACGCTGTTCAGTTTAAGATTTCTGCTATTTATTCACCGTAAGTCTGGAAGTTGGCAGCGACTGGTTGATGTATTTTTGATAGAATACACTGTTCCCCCAAACCGCACACAGTAAAATTGTACACAGGGATTGTTTTCACAATGTAGAAAAGATTGCCATTTATTGACCATTAAACAACTAATGGACCGAGTACATAACAAAAGGTTGTCAAAGTGACTGAGAGCAAATCTGGTTAAACTGAATGCAGAAAAAAACAAACAGTGGGGTCATGGACTGGGAGAGGGGAAAAAAAAGTTACACACCGTAGCAAAGTATAAAATAAACTTGTAACAACAATACGTTTCATTCTCAACACAATCTTTTCAGAGGTCTGTTGAAAAGCGTTTCTTCTCGGGAAGCAACAAACTCTTTCCACAATCCATGTATGTGATATCAACTGGCCATTTGTGGGTGTGTGTGTGTTGAGGTGTCGTAAGTGTGTGTGTGTGTGTCGCGAGTGTGTGTGGGTGTCTCCCACTGTGGTGGGGTGGTGGGTTTAACTCGGACTCTGTGAAATCCAGGTAATCAGGGGCACACAGTGATACGGCCCGGTTAGATGGTGAGGTGTCGGTCTGTGAGAAGCCGCGGTGTTGTTAGAGCGTAACATGATCACGATCTTCATCATATGCAGCCTGGCTGAAGGGAGCAGGAAACTGACCGCTTGGAAAACACAAAACCAGTTGTTTCAGTCATTTAAAAATAGGATTGATTCCCCTTTATTTCTC